>NC_134831.1:165532100-165773988 GCF_004210375.1 Tachypleus tridentatus | reverse complement strand
TTCTCCAAAACTATTCCTCTGTAATTCTTGCTTGTATGATTACTGATTCTCCAACACAATTCCTCTGTAATCCTTGCTTGTATGATTACTGATTCTCCAGTGCAATTCCTAAATATTCCTTGCTTGTATGATTACTGATTCTCTAGCACAATTCCTCTGTAAAATTGCTTGTATGATTACTGATTCTCCAACTCAATTCCTCTGTTATCCTTGCTTGTATGTTACTGATTCTCCAGTACAATTCCTCTGTAATCCTTCCTTGTATGATTTCTGATTCTCTCGTACAATTCCTCTATAATCCTTGCTTGTATGATTACTGATTCTTAGTGCAATTCTAAATATTCCTTACTTGTATGAAAATATTTCTCTAGAACAATTCCTCTGTAATTATTGCTTGTATGATTACTTATTCTCCAACACAATTCCTTTGTAATTCTTGCTTGTATGTTACTGATTCTCTAGTACAATTCCTCTGTAATCAGTAATGATTACTGATTCTCCAGGTAATTCCTAAATATTCCTTGCTTCTATGATTACTAATTCTCTAATACAATTCCTTTTAATTCTTGCTTGTATTATTACTGATTCTCTAACACAATTCCTCTGTAATCCTTGCTTGTATTGTTACTGATTATCCATCACAATTTTTTTCTAATTTTTTTGCTTGTATTATTACTGATTCTTCAGTACAATTCCTCTATAACCCTTACTTGTATGATTACTGATTCTCTCGTACAATTCCTCTATAACCCTTACTTGTATGATTATTTATTCTCTCGTACAATTCCTCTATAATCCTAGCTTGTATGACTATTCATTCTCTAGTACAATTCTTCTGTAATTCTTGCTTGTATTATTACTGATACTCCATCACAATTCTTCTCTATTCCTTGCTTGTATTATTACTGATTCTCCAGTACAATTCCTAAATATTCCTTACTTGTATAATTACTTATTCTCTAGTACAATTCCTCTATAATTATTGTTTGTATGATCACTGATTCTCCAACACAATTTTTCTATATATTGTTACTGATTCTCAAACACAATTTTTCTATAATCCTTGCTTGTATTATTACTGATTCTCCAACACAATTCCACTGTAATCCTTGCTTGTATTATTACTGATTCTCCAACACAATTCGTCTCTAATTGTTGCTTTATGATTACTGATTTTCTAGTACAATTCCTCTGTATTCCTTTTTTGTATTATTACTGATTCTCCAATGCAATTTCTAAATATTCCTTGCTTGTATCCTCACTCATTCTCCAGTACAATTACTCAATATTCCTTGCTTACTCATTATCTAGTACTATTCCTCTGTAATTCTTGCTTCTATGATTACTGATTCTCTAGTACAATTCCTCTGTAATCCTTTCTTGTATTATTACTGATTCTCCAGTACAATTACTCAATATTCCTTTCTTAGATGATAACTATTCCCTCTAGAACAATTCCTCTCTAATTATTCCTTTTATGATTACTGATTTTCCAACACAATTGCTCGGTAATCCTTGCTTGTATGATTACTTATTCTCTTTTACAATTTCTCTATAATCCTTGCTTGTATGATTACTGATTCTCCAACACAATTACTCTCTAATCCTTGCTTGTATGGTTACTGATTCTCCAACACAATTACTCTGTAATCTTTGCTTGTATGGTTACTGATTTATTTGTGCAATTCTAAATATTTCTTACTTGTGTGATAAATATTTCTCTAGAACAATTCCTCTCTAATCCTTACGTGTGTGATAAATATTTCTCTAGAACAATTCCTCTGTAATCCTTGCTTGTATGATTACTGATTCTCTAGTACAATTCCTCTGTAATCCTTCCTTGTATGATTACTAATTTTCTTGTACAATTCCTCTGTAATTATTGTTTCTATCATTAGATTACTGATTCTCCAACACAATTTCTGTGTAATTCTTGATTGCATGATTACTGATTCTCCAACACAATTCCTCTGTAATCCTTGCTTGAATTATTACTGATTCTCCAACACAATTCGTCTCTAATTCTTGCGTGTATGATTACGGATTCTCTGGTGCAATTCCTCTGTCATCCTTTTTTGTATTTTTACTGATTCTTCAGTACAATTACTCAATATCTTTTACTTGTATGATTACTGATTCTCTCGTACAATTCCTCTATAATCCTCATCCATATGATTACTGATTCTCCAACACAATTCCTCTGTAATCCTTGCTTCTATTATTACTGATTCTCCAACACAATTCCTCTGTAATTCTTTCTTGTATGATTACTGATTCTCCAACACAATTCCTCTGTAATCTATGCTTGTGTTATTACTGATTCTCCAACATCTGTAATTCTTCCTTTTATGACTACTGATTCTCTAGTACAATTCCTCTGTAATCCTTTCATATATGATACTGATTCTCCAATGCAATTTTTAAATATTCTTTGCTTGTATGATTATTGATTCTCCAGTACAATTACTCAATATTCCTTGCTTGTATGCTTACTGACTCTCTCGTACAATTCCTCTATAATCCTTGCTTGTATTATTACTGATTCTCCAACATAGTTCCTTTGTAATCCTCGCTTGTATGATTACTGATTCTCCAACACAATTCCTCTGTAATTCTTTCTTGTATTATTACTCATTCTCCAACACAATTCCTCTGTAATTCGTTCTTGTATTATTACTCATTCTCCAGTGCAATACCCAATTCCTCTGTAATCCTTGCTTGTATCATTACTGATTCATTAGTACAATTCTAAATATTCCTTACATGTATAATAAATATTTTTCTAGAACAATTCTCTGTAATTATTGCTTGTATGAATACTGATTCTCCAACACAATTGCTCTGTAATTCTTTATTTTATTATTACTGATTCTCCAATACAGTTCCTAAATATTCCTTTCTGGTATGATTACCGATTATCTAGTACAATTTCTCTGTAATCCTTGCTTGTATGATTACATAAAATCCAGTACAATTCCTAAATATTCCTTACTTGTATGATTACTGATTCTCTAGTACAATTCCTCTATAATTCTTGCTTGTATGATTGCTTATTCTCCACTGCAATTCCTAAATATTCCTTGCTTGTATGATTACTAATTCTCTTGTACAATTCCTCTGTAATTATTGCTTGTATGTTTACTGATTCTCCAACACAATTCCTATGTAATCCTTGCTTGTATTATTACTGATTCTCCATCACAATTCCTCTCTTATCCTAGCTTGTATGATTGTTTATTCTCCAGTGCAATTCCTAAATATTTCTTGCTTGTATGATTACTAATTCTCTTGTACAATTCCTCTGTAATTATTGCTTGTATGATCACTGATTCTCCAACACAATTGTTCTGTAATCCTTGCTTGTATGATTACTGATTCTCCAACACAATTCGTCTGTAATTCTTGCGTGTATGATTACGGATTCTCTGGTGCAATTCCTCTGTCATCCTTTTTTGTATTTTTACTGATTCTCCAGTACAATTACTCAATATCTTTTACTTGTATGATTACTGATTCTCTCGTACAATTCCTCTATAATCCTTGTCCATATGATTACTGATTCTCCAACACTATTCCTCTGTAATTCTTACTTGTATGATTTCTGATTGTCCAACACAATTTTTCTGTAATCTTTGCTTCTATGATTACTGATTCTCCAACACAATTCCTCTGTAATCCTTGCTTCTATTATTACTGATTCTCCAACACAATTCCTCTGTAATTCTTTCTTGTATGATTACTGATTCTCCAACACAATTGCTCTGTAATCTATGCTTGTGTTATTACTGATTCTCCAACATCTGTAATTCTTGCTTGTATGACTACTGATTCTCTAGTACAATTCCTCTGTAATCCTTTCATATATGATACTGATTCTCCAATGCAATTTTTAAATATTCTTTGATTGTATGATTATTGATTCTCCAGTACAATTACTCAATATTCCTTGCTTGTATGCTTACTGACTCTCTCGTACAATTCCTCTATAATCCTTGCTTGTATTATTACTGATTCTCCAACATAGTTCCTCTGTAATCCTCGCTTGTATGATTACTGATTCTCTAACACAATTCCTCTGTAATTCTTTTCTTGTATTATTACTCATTCTCCAACACAATTCCTCTGTAATTCGTTCTTGTATTATTACTGATTCTCCAGTGCAATTACAATTCCTCTGTAATCCTTGCTTGTATCATTACTGATTCATTAGTACAATTCTAAATATTCCTTACATGTATAATAAATATTTTTCTAGAACAATTCTCTGTAATTATTGCTTGTATGAATACTGATTCTCCAACACAATTGCTCTGTAATTCTTTATTTTATTATTACTGATTCTCTAATACAGTTCCTAAATATTCCTTTCTTGTATGATTACCGATTATCTAGTACAATTTCTCTGTAATCCTTGCTTGTATGATTACATAAAATCCAGTACAATTCCTAAATATTCCTTACTTGTATGATTACTGATTCTCTAGTACAATTCCTCTATAATTCTTTCTTGTATGATTGCTTATTCTCCACTGCAATTCCTAAATATTCCTTGCTTGTATGATTACTAATTCTCTTGTACAATTCCTCTGTAATTATTGCTTGTATGTTTACTGATTCTCCAACACAATTCCTATGTAATCCTTGCTTGTATTATTACTGATTCTCCATCACAATTCCTCTCTTATCCTTGCTTGTATGATTGTTTATTCTCCAGTACAATTCCTAAATATTTCTTGCTTGTATGATTACTAATTCTCTTGTACAATTCCTCTGTAATTATTGCTTGTATGATCACTGATTCTCCAACACAATTGTTCTGTAATCCTTGCTTGTATTATTACTGATTCTCCAACACAATTCCTCTGTAATCCTTGCTTGTATTATTCCTGATTCTCCAATACAATTCGTCTGTAACATTTGCTTGTATGATTACTGATTCTCTAGTACAATTCCTCTGTACTCCTTTCTTGTATTATTACTGATTCTCCAGTGTAATTCATAAATATTCCTTGCTTGTATCATTACTGATTCTCCAGTAAAATTACTCAATATTCCTTCCTTGTATGATTACTGATTCTCTAGTACCATTCCTCTGTAATCCTTACTTGTATGATTACTGATTCTCCAACACAATTCCTCTGTAATCCTTGCTTGTATGATTACTGATTCTCAACACTATTCCTCTGTAATTCTTGCTTGTATGATTACTGATTCTCCAACACAATTCCTTTGTAATCCTTGCTTGTATGATTACTGATTCTCCAGTACAATTCCTAAATATTCCTTGCTTGTGTGATTACTGATTCTCTAGTACAATTCCACTCTAATCCTTGCTTGACGATTACTAATTTTCTAGTACAATTCTTCTGTAATTATTCTTTGTATGATTACTGATTCTCCAGTACAATTTTTAAATATTCGTTGCTTGTATGATTACTAATTTTCTAGTACAATTCTTCTGTAATTATTGTTTGTATGATTACTGATTCTCCAACACAATTCCTGTGTAATTCTTGCTTATATTATTACTGATTTTTTAACACAATTCCTCTGTAATTCTTGTTTGTATGATCACTGATTCTCCAACATAATTCCTCTGTAATTTTTGCTTGTTTTATTACTGATTCTCCAACACAATTTGTTTCTAATTCTTGCTTGTATGACTACTGATTCTCTAGTACAATTCCTCCGTAATCCTTTCTTGTATTATTAATGATTCTCCAGTGCAATTTTTAAATATTCTTTCCTTGTATGATTACTGATTCTCCAGTACAATTACTCAATATTCCTTGCTTGTATCATTACTGATTCTCCAGTACAATTACTCAATATTCCTTGCTTGTATCATTACTGATTCTCTCGTACAATTCCTCTATAATCCTTGCTTGTAAGATTACTGATTCTCCAACACAGTTCCTCTGTAATCCTTCCTTGTATAATTACTGATTCTCCAACACTATTCCTCTCTAATTATTCCTTGTATGATTACTGATTCTCCAACACAATTGCTCTTTAATACGTGCTTGTATTATTACTGATTCTGCATCACACTTCCTCTCTAATCCTTGCTTTTATGTTTACTGATTTTTTAACACAATTCCTCTATAATTCTTGTTTGTATGATCACTGATTCTCCAACACAATTCCTTTGTAAACTTTGCTAGTTTTATTACTGATTCTCCAATACAATTACTCAATATTCCTTGCTTGTATAATTACTGATTCTCCAACACAATTCCTCTGTAATCCTTACTTGTATGATTACTTATTCTTCAGTGCAATTCCTATATGTTCCTTGTTGGTATGATTACTAATTCTCTAGTACAATTCTTCTGTAATTATTGCTTGTATGATTACTGATTCTCCAGCACAATTCCTGTCTAATCCTTTCTTGTATTATTACTGATTCTCCAGTACAATTCCTAAATATACCTTTTTTCTATGATTACTGATTCTCTGGTACAATTCCTCTGTAATCCTTGCTTATATGATTACTAATTTTCTAGTAAAATTCCTCTCTAATTATTGTTTGTATTATTACTGATTCTCCAGCACAATTCCTCTGTAAATCTTGCTTGTATGATTACTGATTCTCCAGAAATATTTCTCTGTAATCCTTGCTTCTATTAATACTGATTGTTCATCACAATTCTTCTCTAATCCTTGTTTGTATTATTACTGATTCTCCAGTACAATTCGTAAATATTCCTTAATTGTATGATTACTGATTCTCTCGTACAATTCCTCTATAATTTTTGCTTGTATGATTACTGATTCCCCAACACAATTTCTCTTTAATCCTTACTTGTATGAATACTGATTTTTCAACAATATTCCTCTGTAATTCTTCCTTGTATGAATACTGATTCTCCAACACAATTCCTCTGTAATCCTTGCTTGTATGATTACTGATTCTCTAGTACAATTCTTCTGTAATCCTTGCTTGTATGATTACTAATTTTCTTGTACAATTCCTCTGTAATTATTGTTCTTATCATTAGATTACTGATTCTACAACACAATTCCTCTGTAATCCTTGCTTGTATTATTACTGATTCTCCAACACAATTTCTGTGTAATTCTTGATTGTATGATTACTGATTCTCCAACACAATTCCTCTGTAATCCTTGCTTGAATTATTACTGATTCTCCAACACAATTCTCCTGTAATTCTTGCGTGTATGATTACGGATTCTCTGGTGCAATTCCTCTGTCATCCTTTTTTGTATTATTACTGATTCTCCAGTACAATTACTCAATATCTTTTGCTTGTATGATTACTGATTCTCTCGTACAATTCCTCTATAATTCTTGTCCATATGATTACTGATTCTCCAACACTATTCCTCTGTAATTCTTGCTTGTATAATTACTGATTCTCCAGTACAATTTTTCAATATTCCTTGCTTCTATAATTACTGATTCTCTCATACCATTCCTCTATAATCCTTGTTTGTATGATTACTAATTCTCTAGTACAATTCATCTGTAATTCTTGCTGGTATGATTACTGATTCTCCAAAACAATTCCTCTGTAATCCTTGTGTGTATGATTACTGATTCTCCAGTGCAATTCTTAAATATTCCTTGCTTGTATAATTACCGATTCTCTTGTACAATTCCTCTGTGATCCTTGCTTGTATGATTACTAATTCTCTATGACAACTCCTCTATAATTATTGCTTGTATGATTACTGATTCTCCTAACCAATTTCTCTGTAATCCTTGCTAGTATTATATCTGATTCTCCAACCCAGTTCCTCTGTAATTCTTGCTTGTGTGATTACTGATTTTCCAACACAATTCTTCTGTAATTCTTGCTTGTATTTTTCTGATTCTCTTGTACAATTTCTCTGTAATTCTTGCTTATATGATTACAAATTTCCTAGTACAATTATTCTGTATTCCTTTATTGTATTATTACTGATTCTCCAGTGCTATTCCTGAATATTTTTTGCTTGTATGATTACTGATTCTCCAGTAAAATTATTCAATATTCCTTGTTTCTATGATTACTAATTCTCTGGTACAATTCCTTTGTAATCCTTGCTTGTATTATTACTGATTCTCCAACACAATTTCTCTGTAATCCTTTCTTGTATGATTACTGATTCTCCAACACTATTCCTCTGTAAATCTTGCTTGTATGATTACTGATTCTCCAACACAATTCCTCTGTAATCCTTCTTGTATGATTTCTGATTCTCCAGTGCAATTTCTCAGTATTCCTTGCTGGTATGAATACTAATTTTCTGGTACAATTCCTCTGTAATTATTACTTGTATGATTACTGATTCTCCAACACAATTCCTCTGTAATCCTTGTTTGTATTATTACTGATTCTCCAGCACAATTCATCTGTAATTCTTGCTTGTATGATTACTGATTCTCCAACACAATTCCTTTGTAATTCTTGCTTGTATTATTACTAATTTTCCATCACAATTCCTCTCTAATCTTTTCTTCTATTATTACTTTTTCTCCAGTACGATTCCTAAATATTCCTTTTTTGTATGATTACTAATTCTCTGGTACAATTCCTCTGTAATCCTTGCTTATATGATTACTAATTTTCTAGTAAAATTCCTCTGTAATTATTGTTTGTATTATTACTGATTCTCCACAAAAATTTCTCTGTAATCCTTGCTTCCATTATTACTGATTCTCCATCACTATTCCATTGTAATTCTTTCTTGTATGATTACTGAATATCCAACGTAATTCCTCTGTTATCCTTTCTTTAATCATTACTAATTCTCCATCACAATTCCTCTCTAAACCTTGCTTGTATTATTACTGACTCTCCAATACAGATTTTAAATATTCCTTTCTTGTATGATTACTGATTCTCTAGTACAATTCCTCTGTAATCCTTGCTTGTATTATTACTGATTCTCCAATACAGTTTTTAAATATTCCTTTCTTGTATGATTACTGATTCTCTAGTACAATTCCTCTGTAATTCTTGCTTGTATCATTACTGATTCTCCACTGCAATTCCTCAATATTCCTCGCTTGTATAATTACTAATTCTCTTTTACAATTCCTCTGTAATTATTGTTTGTATGAACATTGATTCTCCAACACAATTTTTATATAATCCTTCCTTGTATTGTTACTGATTCTCCAACACTATTTCTCTATAATTCTTGCTTGTATGATTACTGATTCTCCAACTCAATTCCTCTGTAATCCTTGCTTGTATGATTACTGATTCTCCAGTGCAATTTCTAAATATTCCTTGCTTGTATGATTGATAATTCTCTACTACAATTCCTCTGTAATGATTGCTTGTATGATTACTGATTCTTCAACACAATTCCTTTGTAATTCTTGTTTGTATTATTACTGATTCTCCACAAAAATTTCTCTGTAATCCTTGCTTCTATTATTACTGATTGTTCATCACAATTCCTCTCTAATCCTTGCTTGTATTATTATTGATTCTCCAGTGCAATTCCTAAATATTTTTTGCTTGTATGATTACTAATTCTCTTGTACAATTTCTCTGTAATTATTGCTTGTATGATCACTGATTCTCCAACACTATTCCTCTGTAATCCTTGCTTGTATTATTTCTGATTCTCCAACACAATTCCTTTGTAATTCTCCCTTGTATGATTACTGATTCATCAACACTATTCCTTTTTAATTCTTGCTTGTATGATTACTGCTTCTCCAACACAATTCATCTGTAATCCTTTGTTGTATGATTACTGATTCTCCAGTACAATTCCTAAATATTCCTTGCTTGTGTGATTACTGATTCACCAACACAGTTCCTCTATATCCTTGCTTGTATAATTACTGATTCTACAACATTATTCCTCTGTAATTCTTGCTTGTATGATTACTGATTCTACAACACAATTCCTCTGTAATCCTTGCTTGTATGATTACTGATTCTCTAGTGCAATTTCTAAATATTCCTTGCTTGTATGATTATTAATTCTCTTCTACAATTCCTCTATAATTTTTGCTTGTATGATTACTGATTCCCCAACACAATTTCTCTTTAACCCTTGCTTGTATGAATACTGATTCTCCAACACTATTTTTCTGTAATTCTTCTTTGTTTTATTACTGATTCTTCAACACAATTTGTTTCTAATTCTTGCTTGTATGACTACTGATTCTCTAGTACAAAACTCTGTAATCCTTTCTTCTATTATTACTGATTCTCCAACACAATTCCTCTGTAATCCTTCCTTGTATGATTACTGATTCACTAGTGCAATTTTTAAATATTGCTTGCTTGTATGATTACTGATTCTCCATTACAATTACTCAATATTCCTTGCTTGTATCATTACTGATTCTCTCGTACAATTCCTCTATAATCCTTGCTTGTGTGATTACTGATTCTCCAACACAGTTCCTCTGTAATCCTTGCTTCTATAATTACTGATTCACTAGTGCAATTTTTAAATATTCCTTGCTTTTATGATTATTAATTCTCTTCCAGAATTCCTCTCTAATTATTCCTTGTATGATTACTGATTCTCCAACACAATTGCTCTTTAATTCGTGCTTGTATTATTACTGATTCTGCATCACAATTCCTCCCTAACCCTTTCTTATATGTTTACTGATTCTCCAATACAATTACTTAATATTCCTTGCTTGTATGATTACTGATTCTCTAGTACAATTCCTAGGTAATACTTGCTTGTATGATTACTAATTTTGTTTTACAATTCCTCTGTAATTATTGTTTGTATGATTCCTCTGTAATCCTTGCTTGTATTATTACTGATTCTCCAGTGCAATTTTTAAATATTCCTTCCTTGTATAATTACTGATTCTCCAATACAATTACTCAATATTTCTTGCTTGAGTGATTACTGATTCTCTCGTACAATTTCTCTATAATCATTGCTTGTATGATTACTGATTCTCCAACACAATTCCTCTGTAATTCTTGCTTGTATGATTACAAATTCTCTAGTACAATTCCTCTTTAATTCTTGCTTCTATGATTACTGATTATCCAACACAATTCCTCTGTAATCCTTCCTTGTATTATTACTGATTCTCCATCACAATTTTTCTCTAATCCTTTCTTCTATTATTACTGATTCTCCAGTACAATTACTCAATATTCCTTGCTTGTATAATTACTAATTCTCTAGTACAATTCCTCTGTAATTCTTTCTTGTATGATTACTCATTCTCCAACACAATTCCTCTATAATCCTTGCTTGTATGATTGCTTATTCTCCACTGCAATTCCTCAATATTCCTCGCTTGTATGATTACTAATTCTCTTTTACAATTCCTCTGTATTTATTTTTTGTATAAACACTGATTCTCCAACACAATTTTTCTATAATCCTAGCTTGTATTATTACTGATTCTCCAACACAATTCCTCTGTAATTTTTGCTTGTATGATTACTGATTCTCCAACACAATTCCTCTGTAATTTTTGCTTGTATGATTACTGATTCTCCAACATAATTTGTCTGAAATTCTTGCTTGTATGATTAATGATTCTCCAACACAATTCGTCTGTAATTCTTGCTTGTATGATTAATGATTCTCTAGTACAATTTCTCTGTAATCCTTTTTTGAATTATTACTGATTCTCCAGTACAATTCCTAAATATTCCTTGCTTGTATGATTACTGATTCTCCAGTACAATTGTTCAATATTTCTTGTTTGCATAATTATTGATTCTCTCGTACTATTCCTCTATAATCCTTGCTTCCATTATTACTGATTCTCCTTCACTATTCCTTTGTAATTCTTTCTTGTATGATTACTGAATATCCAACGTAATTCCTCTGTTATCCTTTCTTTTATCATTACTAATTCTCCATCACAATTCCTCTCTAAACCTTGCTTGTATTATTACTGATTCTCCAATACAGTTTTTAAATATTCCTTTCTTGTATGATTACTGATTCTCTAGTACAATTCCTCTGTAATCCTTGCTTGTATTATTACTGATTCTCCAATACAGTTTTTAAATATTCCTTTCTTGTATGATTACTGATTCTCTAGTACAATTCCTCTGTAATTCTTGCTTGTATCATTACTGATTCTCCACTGCAATTCCTCAATATTCCTCGCTTGTATAATTACTAATTCTCTTTTACAATTCCTCTGTAATTATTGTTTGTATGAACACTGATTCTCCAACACAATTTTTCTATAATCCTTCCTTGTATTATTTTTGATTCTCCAACACTATTCCTCTATAATTCTTGCTTGTATGATTACTGATTCTCCAACACAATTTCTCTGTAATCCTTGCTTGTATGATTACTGATTCTCCAGTGCAATTTCTAAATATTCCTTGCTTGTATGATTGATAATTCTCTACTACAATTCCTCTGTAATGATTGCTTGTATGATTACTGATTCTCCAACACAATTTCTCTGTACTTCTTGCTTGTATTATTACTGTTTCTCAAACACAATTCCTCTATAATCCTTGCTTATTCTCCAGTACAATTACTCAATATTCCTTACTTCTATGATTACTGATTCTCTCGTACCATTCCTCTATAATTCTTGCTTGTATGATTACTGATTCTCCAACACAATTCCTCTGTAATCCTTACTTGTATGATTACTGATTAATCAACACTATTCCTCTGTAATACTTTTTGGATGATTCCTTATTCTGCAGTGCAATTTCTAAATATTCCTTGCTTGTATGATTGATAATTCTCTACTACAATTCCTCTGTAATTATTGCTTGTATGATTACTGATTCTCCAACGCAATTCCTCTGTAATTCTTGCTTGTATTATTACTGTTTCTCCCACACAATTCCTCTGTTATTCTTGCTTGTATGATTACTAATTCTCTAGTACAATTTTTCTGTAATTCTTGCTTGTATGATTACTGATTATCCAACACAATTCCTCTGTAATCCTTTTTTGTATTATTTCTGATTCTCCAACATAATTCGTCTGAAATTCTTGCTGTATGATTAATGATTCTCCCACACAATTCGTCTGTAATTCTTGCTTGTATGATTAATGATTCTCTAGTACAATTTCTCTGTAATTTTTTCTTGAATTATTACTGATTCTCTAGTACAATTCCTAAATATTCCTTGCTTGTATGATTACTGATTCTCCAGTACAATTATTCAATATTTTTTGCTAGCATGATTACTGATTCTCCAACACAATTTGTCTGTAATCCTTGCTTCTATTGTTACTGATTCTTCCACACAATTCGTCTGTAATCCTTGCTTCTTTTGTTACTGATTATCCATCACAATTTTTTTCTAATTTTTGCTTGTATTATTACTGTTTCTCCAGTACAATTCCTAAATATTTCTTGCTTGTATCTCTACTGATTCTCTCGTAAAATTCCTCTATAACCCTTACTTGTATGATTATTGATTATCTCGTACAATTCCTTTATAATCCTTACTTGTATAATTACTGATTCTCCAGTATAATTACTCAATATTCCTTGCTTGTATGATTACTGATTCTCCAATACAATTCCTCTGTAATCCTTGCTTGTATGATTACTCATTCTTCAGTTCAATTCCTAAATATTCCTTGCTTGTATCATTACTGATTCTCCATTACAATTACTCAATATTCCTTGCTTGTATGATTACTGATTCTCTCGTTCCATTCCTCTATAATTCTTGCTTGTATGATTACTGAATCTCCAACACAATTCCTCTGTAATCCTTGCTTGTATGACTATTCATTCTCCAACACAATTCCTCTGTAATCCTTGCTTGTATGATTACTGATTCTCCAGTTCAATTCCTAAATATTCCTTGCTTGTATCATTACTGATTCTCCAGTACAATTACTCAATATTCCTTACTTCTATGATTACTGATTCTCTCGTACCATTCCTCTATAATTCTTGCTTGTATGATTACTGATTCTCCAACACAATTCCTCTGTAATCCTTGCTTGTATGATTACTGATTCATCAACACTATTCCTCTGTAATGCTTGTTTGTATGATTACTGACTCTGCAGTGCAATTTCTAAATATTCCTTGCTTTTATGATTGATAATTCTCTACTACAATTCCTCTGTAATTATTGCTTGTATGATTACTGATTCTCCAACACAATTCCTCTGTAATTCTTGCTTGTATTATTACTTTCTCTCCAACACAATTCCTCTGTAATTCGTTCTTGTATGATTACTAATTCTCTCGTGCAATTCCTCTATAATCCTTGCTTGTATGATTACTGATTCTCCAACACTATTCCTCTGTAATTCTTTCTTGTATGATTACTGATTCTCCAACGCAATTCCTCTGTTATCCTTTCTTTTATGATTACTGATTCTCCAATACAGTTCCTAAATATTCCTTTCTTGTATGATTACAGATTCTCTAGTACAATTCCTCTGTAATCTTTGCTTATATGATTACTAATTTCCTAGTACAATTCCTCTGTAATCTTTTATTGTATTATTACTTATTCTCCAGTACAATTACTCTATATTCCTTGCTTGTATGATTACTGATTCTCCAACACAATTCGTCTGTAATCCTTGCTTCTATTTTTACTGATTCTCCAACACAATTCGTCTGTAATCCTTGCTTCTATTGTTACTGATTATCCATTACAATTTTTTTTCTAATCTTTGCTTGTATTATTACTAATTCTCCAGTACAATTCCTAAATATTTCTTGCTTGTATCTTTACTCATTCTCTCGTGTACAATTCCTCTATAACCCTTATTTGTATGATTATTGATTCTCTAGTACAATTCCTCTATAACCCTTACTTGTATGATTATTGATTATCTCGTACAATTCCTCTATAATCCTTGCTTGTATAATTACTGATTTTCCATTACAATTACTCAATATTCCTTGCTTGTATGATTACTGATTCTTTCGGACCATTCCTCTATAATTCTTGCTTGTATGATTACTGATTCTATCGTACCATTCCTCTATAATTCTTGCTTTTATGATTACTGATTCTCTCGTACCATTCCTCTAATTCTTGCTTGTATGATTACTGATTTTCCAACACAATTCCTCTGTAATCCTTGCTTGTATGATTACTGATTCATCAACACTATTTCTCTATAATCCTTGCTTGTATGATTGATAATTTTCTACTACAATTCCTTTTTAATTATTCCTTGTATGATTACTGATTTTCCAACACAATTCATCTTTAATTCTTGCTTGTATTATTACTGTTTCTCCAACACAATTCCTCTGTAATTCGTTCTTGTATGATTACTGATTCTCTCGTGCAATTCCTCTATGATCCTTGCTTGTATGATTACTGATTCTCCAACACAATTCCTCTGTAATCCTTGCTTGTATAATTACTGATTCTCCAACACAATTCCTCTGTAATTCTTGCTTGTATGATTACTAATTCTCTAGTACAATTCCTCTGTAATTCTTGCTTGTATGATTACTTATTATCCAACACAATTCCTCTGTAATCCTTCCTTGTATTGTTACTGATTCTCCAACATAATTCGTCTGAAGTAATTGCTTCTATGATTAATGATTCTCCAACACAATTCGTCTGTAATTCTTGCTTGTATGATTAATGATTCTCTAGCACAATTCCTCTGTAATCCTTTATTGTATTATTACTGATTCTGCAGTGCAATTCCTAAATATTTTTTACTTATATGATTACTGATTCTCCAGTACAATTCCTAAATATTTCTTGCTTGTATCTTTACTGATTCTCTCGTACAATTCCTCTATAACCCTTCCTTGTATGATTATTGATTCTTTCGTACAATTCCTCTATAACCCTTACTTCTATGATTATTGATTATCTCGTACAATTTCTCTATAATCCTTACTTGTATAATTACTGATTCTCCTGTAAAATTACTCAATATTTCTTGCTTGTATGATTACTGATTCTCCAACACAATTCCTCTGTAATACTTGCTTGTATGATTACTCATTCTTCAGTTCAATTCCTAAATATTCCTTGCTTGTATCTTTACTGATTCTCCAGTACAATTACTCAATATTCCTTGCTTGTTTGATTACTGATTCTCTCGTACCATTCCTCTATAATTATTGCTTGTATGATTACTGATTCTCCAACGCAATTCCTCTATAATCCTTGCTTGTATGATTTCTTATTCATCAACACTATTCTTCTATAATCCTTGCTTGTATGATTACTGATTCTCCAGTGCAATTTCTAAATATTCCTTGCTTGTATGATTGATAATTTTCTACTACAATTTCTCTGTAAATATTGCTTGTATGATTACTGATTCTTCAACACAATTCCTCTGTAATTCTTGCTTGTATTATTACTGTTTCTGCAACACAATTCCTCTGTAATTCGTTCTTGTATGATTACTGATTCTCTCGTGTAATTCCTCTATAATCGTTGCTTGTATGATTACTGATTCTCCAACATAATTTGTCTGAAATTCTTGCTTCTATGATTAATGATTCTCCAACACAATTCGTCTGTAATTCTTGCTTGTATGATTAATGATTTTCTAGCACAATTTCTCTGTAATCCTTTCTTGAATTATTACTGATTCTCCAGTACAATTCTTAAATATTCCTTGCTTGTATGATTACTGATTCTCCAATACAATTATTCATTATTTCTTGCTTGCATGATTACTGATTCTTTCTTACAATTGCTCTATAATCCTTGCTTGTATTATTACTGATTCTCCATCACTATTTCTTTGTAATTCTTTCTTGTATGATTACTGATTCTTCAATGAAATTCCTCTGTTATCCTTTCTTTTATGATAACTGATTCTCCATCACAATTCCTCTCTAAACCTTGCTTGTATTATTACTGATTCTCCAATACAGTTCCTAAATATTCCTTTCTTGTATGATTACTGTTTCTCTAGTACAATATGTCTGTAATCTTTGCTTATGTGATTACTAATTTCCTAGTACAATTCCTCTGTAATCCTTTATTGTATTATTCCTTATTCTCCAGTACAATTACTCAATATTCATTGTTTGTATGATTACTGATTCTCCAACACAATTCGTCTCTAATCCTTGCTTCTATTGTTACTGATTCTCCAACACAATTCGTCTGTAATCCTTGCTTCTATTGTTACTGATTATCCATAACAATTTTTTCTAATCTTTGCTTGTATTATTACTGATTCTCCCGTACAGTTCCTAAATATTTCTTGCTTGTATGATTATTAATTCTCTCGTACAATTCCTCTATAACCCTTATTTGTATGATTATTGATTCTCTCGTACAATTCCTCTATAACCCTTACTTGTATGATTATTGATTATTTCGTACAATTCCTCTATAATCCTTGCTTGTATAATTACTGATTCTCCAGTATAATTACTCAATATTCCTTGCTTGTATGATTACTGATTCTCCAACACAATTCCTCTCTAATCCTTGCTTGTTTGATTACTGATTCTTCAGTTCAATTCCTAAATATTCCTTGCTTGTATCATTACTGATTCTCCAGTACAATTACTCAATATCCCTTGTTTGTATGATTACTGATTCTCTCGTACCATTCCTCTATATTTCTTGCTTGTATGATTACTGATTCTCCAACACAATTCCTCTGTAATCTTTGCTTGTATAATTACTTATTCATCAACACTATTCCTCTATAATCCTTGCTTGTATGATTACTGATTCTCCAGTGCAATTTCTAAATATTCCTTGCTTATATGATTGATAATTTTCTACTACAATTCCTCTGTAATTATTGCTTGTATGATTGCTGATTCTCCAACACAATTCATCTTTAATTCGTTCTTGTATGATTACTGATTGTCTCGTGCAATTCCTCTGTAATTCTTGCTTGTGTAATTACTGATTATCCAACACAATTCCTCTGTAATCCTTCCTTGTATTGTTACTGATTCTCCAACATAATTCGTCTGAAATTATTGCTTCTATGATTAATGATTCTGCAACACAATTCGTCTGTAATTCTTGCTTCTATGATTAATGATTCTCTAGCACAATTTTTCTGTAATCCTTTATTGTATTATTACTGATTCTCCAGTGCAATTCCTAAATATTTTTTGCTTATATGATTACTGATTCTCCAGTACAATTACTCAATATTTCTTGCTTGTATGATTACTGATTCTCCAACACAATTTGTCTGTAATCCTTGCTTCTTTTGTTACTGATTATCCATCACAATTTTTTTCTAATTTTTGCTTGTATTATTACTGATTCTCCAGTACAATTCCTAAATATTTCTTGCTTGTATCTCTACTGATTCTCTCGTAAAATTCCTCTATAACCCTTACTTGTATGATTATTGATTCTCTCGTACAATTCCTCTATAACCCTTACTTGTATGATTATTGATTATCTCGTACAATTCCTTTATAATCCTTACTTGTATAATTACTGATTCTCCAGTATAATTACTCAATATTCCTTGCTTGTATGATTACTGATTCTCCAATACAATTCCTCTGTAATCCTTGCTTGTATGATTACTCATTCTTCAGTTCAATTCCTAAATATTCCTTGCTTGTATCATTACTGATTCTCCATTACAATTACTCAATATTCCTTGCTTGTATGATTACTGATTCTCTCGTTCCATTCCTCTATAATTCTTGCTTGTATGATTACTGATTCTCCAACACAATTCCTCTGTAATCCTTCCTTGTATGATTACTGATTCATCAACACTATTCCTCTATAATCCTTGCTTGTATGATTACTGATTCTCCAGTGCAATTTCTAAATATTCCTTGCTTGTATGATTGATAATTTTCTACTACAATTTCTCTGTAAATATTGCTTGTATGATTACTGATTCTTCAACACAATTCATCTTTAATTCTTGCTTGTATTATTACTGTTTCTCCAACACAATTCCTCTGTAATCCTTGCTTGTATGATTACTGATTCTCCAACACAATTCCTCTGTAATTCTTGCTTGTATGATTACTAATTCTCTAACACAATTCCTCTGTAATTCTTGCTTGTATGATTACTGATTATCCAACACAATTTCTCTGTAATCCTTTCTTGAATTATTACTGATTCTCTAGTACAATTCCTAAATATTCCTTGCTTGTATGATTACTGATTCTCCAGTACAATTCCTCAATATTCCTTGCTTGTATGATTACTTATTCTCTCATTACAATTCCTCTATAATCCTTGCTTGTATTATTACTGATTCTCCAACAAAATTCGTCTGTAATCCTTGCTTCTATTGTTACTGATTATCCATCACAATTCCTAAATATTTCTTGCTTGTATCTTTACTGATTCTCATACAATTCCTCTATAATCCTTGCTTGTATGACTATTCATTCTCCAACACAATTCCTCTGTAATTCTTTCTTGTATGATTACTGATTCTCCAACGCAATTCCTCTATTATCCTTTCTTTTATGATTACTGATTCTCCATCACAATTCCTCTCTAAACCTTGCTTGTCTTATTACTGATTCTCCAATACAGTTCCTAAATATTCCTCTCTTGTATGATTACTCATTCTCTAGTACAATTCCTCTGTAATCCTTCCTTGTATGATTACTAATTTCCTAGTACAATTCCTCTGTAATCCTTTATTGTATTATTACTGATTCTCCAGTGCAATTCCTAAATATTTTTTGCTTGTATGATTACTGATTTTCCAGTACAATTACTCAATATTCCTTGCTTGTATGATTACTTATTCTCTCGTACAACTCCTCTATAATCCTTGCTTGTATTATTTCTGATTCTCCAACGCAATTCGTCTGTAATCCTTGATTCTATTGTTACTGATTATCCATCACAATTTTTTTCTAATTTTTTCTTGTATTATTACTTATTCTCCACTACAATTCCTAAATATTTCTTGCTTGTATCTTTACTGATTCTCTCGTACAATTCCTCTATAACCCTTACTTGTATGATTACTAATTTTCTCGTACAATTCCTCTGTAATCCTTGCTTGTATGATTACTGATTCTCCATTTAAATTTTTAAATATTCCTTGCTTGTATCATTACTGATTCTCCAACACAATTCCTCTGTAATCCTTGCATGTATGATTACTGATTCATCAACACATATTCTCTGTAATGCTTGTTTGTATGATTACTGATTCTGCAGTGTAATTTCTAAATATTCCTTGCTTGTTTGATTGATAATTCTCTACTACAATTCCTCTGTAATTATTGCTTGTATGATTACTGATTCTCCAACAAAATTCCTCTGTACTTCTTGCTTGTATTATTACTGTTTCTCAAACGCAATTCCTCTATAATCCTTGCTTATTCTCCAGTACAATTACTCAATATTCCTTACTTCTATGATTACTGATTCTCTCGTACCATTCCTCTATAATTCTTGCTTGTATGATTACTGATTCTCCAACACAATTCCTCTGTAATCCTTGCTTGTATGATTACTGATTCTCAACACTATTCCTCTGTAATACTTTTTGGATGATTACTAATTCTGCAGTGCAATTTCTAAATATTCCTTGCTTGTATGATTGATAATTCTCTACTACAATTCCTCTGTAATTATTGCTTGTATGATTACTGATTCTCCAACTCAATTCCTCTGTAATTCTTGCTTGTATTATTACTGTTTCTCCCACACAATTCCTCTGTAATTCTTGCTTGTATGATTACTAATTCTCTAGTACAATTTTTCTGTAATTCTTGCTTGTATGATTACTGATTATCCAACACAATTCCTCTGTAATATTTTTTTGTATTATTTCTGATTCTCCAACATAATTCGTCTGAAATTCTTGCTGTATGATTAATGATTCTCCCACACAATTCGTCTGTAATTCTTGCTTGTATGATTAATGATTCTCTAGTACAATTTCTCTGTAATTTTTTCTTGAATTATTACTGATTCTCTAGTACAATTCCTAAATATTCCTTGCTTGTATGATTACTGATTCTCCAGTACAATTATTCAATATTTTTTGCTAGCATGATTACTGATTCTCCAACACAATTTGTCTGTAATCCTTGCTTCTATTGTTACTGATTCTTCCACACAATTCGTCTGTAATCCTTGCTTCTTTTGTTACTGATTATCCATCACAATGTTTTTCTAATTTTTGCTTGTATTATTACTGATTCTCCAGTACAATTCCTAAATATTTCTTGCTTGTATCTCTACTGATTCTCTCGTAAAATTCCTCTATAACCCTTACTTGTATGATTATTGATTCTATCGTACAATTCCTCAATAACCCTTACTTGTATGATTATTGATTATCTCGTACAATTCCTTTATAATCCTTACTTGTATAATTACTGATTCTCCAGTATAATTACTCAATATTCCTTGCTTGTATGATTACTGATTCTCCAATACAATTCCTCTGTAATCCTTGCTTGTATGATTACTCATTCTTCAGTTCAATTCCTAAATATTCCTTGCTTGTATCATTACTGATTCTCCATTACAATTACTCAATATTCCTTGCTTGTATGATTACTGATTCTCTCGTTCCATTCCTCTATAATTCTTGCTTGTATGATTACTGATTCTCCAACACAATTCCTCTGTAATCCTTCCTTGTATGATTACTGATTCATCAACACTATTCCTCTATAATCCTTGCTTGTATGATTACTGATTCTCCAGTGCAATTTCTAAATATTCCTTGCTTGTATGATTGATAATTTTTTACTACAATTTCTCTGTAAATATTGCTTGTATGATTACTGATTCTTCAACACAATTCATCTTTAATTCTTGCTTGTATTATTACTGTTTCTCCAACACAATTCCTCTGTAATCCTTGCTTGTATGATTACTGATTCTCCAACGCAATTCCTCTGTAATTCTTGCTTGTATGATTACTAATTCTCTAACACAATTCCTCTGTAATTCTTGCTTGTATGATTACTGATTATCCAACACAATTTCTCTGTAATCCTTTCTTCAATTATTACTGATTCTCTAGTACAATTCCTAAATATTCCTTGCATGTATGATTACTGATTCTCCAGTACAATTACTCAATATTCCTTGCTTGTATGATTACTTATTCTCTCGTACAATTCCTCTATAATCCTTGCTTGTATTATTACTGATTCTCCAACAAAATTCGTCTGTAATCCTTGCTTCTATTGTTACTGATTATCCATCACAATTCCTAAATATTTCTTGCTTGTATCTTTACTGATTCTCATACAATTCCTCTATAATCCTTGCTTGTATGACTATTCATTCTCCAACACAATTCCTCTGTAATTGTTTCTTGTATGATTACTGATTCTCCAACGCAATTCCTCTATTATCCTTTCTTTTATGATTACTGATTCTCCATCACAATTCCTCTCTAAACCTTGCTTGTCTTATTACTGATTCTCCAATACAGTTCCTAAATATTCCTCTCTTGTATGATTACTCATTCTCTAGTACAATTCCTCTGTAATCCTTCCTTGTATGATTACTAATTTCCTAGTACAATTCCTCTGTAATCCTTTATTGTATTATTACTGATTCTCCAGTGCAATTCCTAAATATTTTTTGCTTGTATGATTACTGATTTTCCAGTACAATTACTCAATATTCCTTGCTTGTATGATTACTTATTCTCTCGTACAACTCCTCTATAATCCTTGCTTGTATTGTTACTCTTTCTCCAACACAATTCGTCTGTAATCCTTGATTCTATTGTTACTGATTATCCATCACAATTTTTTTCTAATTTTTTCTTGTATTATTACTTATTCTCCACTACAATTCCTAAATATTTCTTGCTTGTATCTTTACTGATTCTCTCGTACAATTCCTCTATAACCCTTACTTGTATGATTACTAATTTTCTCGTACAATTCCTCTGTAATCCTTGCTTGTATGATTACTGATTCTCCATTTAAATTCCTAAATATTCCTTGCTTGTATCATTACTGATTCTCCAACACAATTCCTCTGTAATCCTTGCATGTATGATTACTGATTCATCAACACATATTCTCTGTAATGCTTGTTTGTATGATTACTGATTCTGCAGTGTAATTTCTAAATATTCCTTGCTTGTTTGATTGATAATTCTCTACTACAATTCCTCTGTAATTATTGCTTGTATGATTACTGATTCTCCAACACAATTCCTCTGTACTTCTTGCTTGTATTATTACTGTTTCTCAAACACAATTCCTCTATAATCCTTGCTTATTCTCCAGTACAATTACTCAATATTCCTTACTTCTATGATTACTGATTCTCTCGTACCATTCCTCTATAATTCTTGCTTGTATGATTACTGATTCTCCAACACAATTCCTCTGTAATCCTTACTTGTATGATTACTGATTAATCAACACTATTCCTCTGTAATACTTTTTGGATGATTACTAATTCTGCAGTGCAATTTCTAAATATTCCTTGCTTGTATGATTGATAATTCTCTACTACAATTCCTCTGTAATTATTGCTTGTATGATTACTGATTCTCCAACGCAATTCCTCTGTAATTCTTGCTTGTATTATTACTGTTTCTCCCACACAATTTCTCTGTAATTCTTGCTTGTATGATTACTGATTATCCATCACAATTCCTCTGTAATCCTTTTTTGTATTATTTCTGATTCTCCAACATAATTCGTCTGAAATTCTTGCTGTATGATTAATGATTCTCCCACACAATTCGTCTGTAATTCTTGCTTGTATGATTAATGATTCTCTAGTACAATTTCTCTGTAATTTTTTCTTGAATTATTACTGATTCTCTAGTACAATTCCTAAATATTCCTTGCTTGTATGATTACTGATTCTCCAGTACAATTATTCAATATTTTTTGCTAGCATGATTACTGATTCTCTCGTGCAATTGCTCTATAATCCTTGCTTGTATTATTACTGATTCTCCATCTTGCTTGTATGATTAATGATTCTCTAGTACAATTTCTCTATACTTTTTTCTTGAATTATTACTGATTCTCTAGTACAATTCCTAAATACTCCTTGCTTGTATGATTACTGATTCTCCAGTACAATTATTCAATATTTCTTGCTAGCATGATTACTGATTCTCTCGTCAATTGCTCTATAATCCTTGCTTGTATTATTACTGATTCTCCATCACTATTCTTTTGTAATTCTTTCTTCTATGATTACTGATTCTCCAACGCAATTCCTCTGTTATTTGTTCTTTTATGAATACTGATTCTCCATCACAATTCCTCTCTAAACCTTACTTGTATTATTACTCATTCTCCAATACAGTTCCTAAATATTCCTTTCTTGTATGATTACTGATTCTCTAGTACAATTTCTCTGTAATCTTTGCTTATATGATTACTAATTTCCTAGTACAATTCCTCTGTAATCCTTTATTGTATTATTACTTATTCTCCAGTACAATTACTCAATATTCCTTGCTTGTATGATTACTGATTCTCCAACACAATTCGTCTGTAATCCTTGC
Source organism: Tachypleus tridentatus (assembly GCF_004210375.1). NCBI lineage: Eukaryota > Metazoa > Arthropoda > Merostomata > Xiphosura > Limulidae > Tachypleus > Tachypleus tridentatus. The sequence goes on along the minus strand of NC_134831.1, from coordinate 165,749,649 downwards.
TTCTATTGTTACTGATTCTCCAACACAATTCGTCTGTAATCCTTGCTTTTATTGTTACTGATTATCCATCACAATTTTTTTCTAATCTTTGCTTGTATTATTACTGATTCTCCAGTACAATTCCTAAATATTTCTTGCTTGCATCTTTACTCATTCTCTCGTACAATTCCTCTATAACCCTTACTTGTATGATTACTAATTCTCTCGTACAATTCCTCTATAATCCTTGCTTGTATGACTATTCATTCTCCAACACAATTCCTCTGTAATCTTTGCTTGTATGATTACTGATTCTCCATTTCAATTCCTAAATATTTCTTGCTTGTATCATTACTGATTCTCCAGTACAATTACTCAATATTCCTTACTTCTATGATTACTGATTCTCTCGTACCATTCCTCATTAATTCTTGCTTGTATTATTACTGATTCTCCAACACAATTCCTCTGTAATCCTTGCTTGTATGATTACTGATTCATCAACACTATTCCTCTGTAATGCTTGTTTGTACGATTACTGATTGTCCAGTGCAATTTCTAAATATTCCTTGCTTTTATGATTGATAATTCTCTACTACAATTCCTCTGTAATTATTCCTTGTATGATTACTGATTCTCCAACACAATTCCTCTGTAATTCTTGCTTGTATTATTACTGTTTCTCCAACACAATTCCTCTGTAATTCGTTCTTGTATGATTACTAATTCTCTCGTGCAATTCCTCTATAATCCTTGCTTGTATGATTAATGATTCTCTAGTACAATTGCTCTATAATCCTTGCTTGTATTATTACTGATTCTCCATCACTATTCCTTTGTAATTCTTTCTTGTATGATTACTGATTCTCCAGCGCAATTCCTCTGTTATCCTTTCTTTTATGATTACTGATTCTCCAATACAGTTCCTAAATATTCCTTTCTTGTATTATTACTGATTCTCCAACACAATTCCTCTGTAATCCGTGCTTGTATAATTACTGATTCATCAACACTATTCCTCTATAATCATTGCTTCTATGATTACTGATTCTCCAGTGCAATTTCTAAATATTCCTTTCTTGTATGATTGATAATTTTCTACTACAATTCCTCTGTAATTATTGCTTGTATGATTGCCTTTTCTCCAACAGAATTCATCTTTAATTCTTGCTTGTATTATTACTGTTTCTCCAATACAATTCCTCTGTAATTCGTTCTTGTATGATTACTGATTCTCTCGTGCAATTCCTCTATGATACTTGCTTGTATGATTACTGATTCTCCAACACTATTCCTTTGTAATCCTTGCTTGTACGATTACTGATTCTCCAACACAATTCCTCTGTAATTCTTGCTTGTATGATTACTAATTCTCTAGTACAATTCCTCTGTAATTCTTGCTTGTATGATTACTGATTATCCAACACTATTCCTCTGTAATCCTTCCTTGTATTGTTACTGATTCTCCAACATAATTCGTCTGAAATTATTGCTTCTATGATTAATGATTCTCCAACACAATTCGTCTGTAATTCTTGCGTGTATGATTAATAATTCTCCAGCACAATTCCTCTGTAATCCTTTATTGTATTATTACTGATTCTCCAGTGCAATTCCTAAATATTTTTTGCTTATATGATTACTGATTCTCCAGTACAATTACTCAATATTCCTTGCTTGTATGATTACTGATTCTCCAACACAATTCGTCTGTGATCCTTGCTTCTATTGTTACTGATTATCCATCACAATTTTTTCTAATTTTTGTTTGTATTATTACTGATTCTCCAGTACAATTCCTAAATATTTCTTGCTTGTATCTTTACTGATTCTCTCGTACAATTCCTCTATAACCCTTAGTTGTTTGATTATTGATTCTCTCGTACAATTCCTCTATAACCCTTACTTGTATGATTATTGATTATTTCGTACAATTCCTCTATAATCCTTACTTGTATAATTACTGATTCTCCAGTATAATTACTCAATATTCCTTGCTTGTATGTTTACTGATTCTCCAACACAATTCCTCTGTAATCCTTGCTTGTATGATTACTCATTCTTCAGTTCAATTCCTAAATATTCCTTACTTGTATCATTACTGATTCTCCAGCACAATTACTCAATATTCCTTGCTTGTATGATTACTGATTCTCTCGTACCATTCCTCTATAATTCTTGCTTTTATGATTACTGATTCTCCAACACAATTCCTCTGTAATCCTTCCTTGTATGATTACTGATTCTCCAACACAATTCCTCTGTAATGCTTGTTTGTATGATTACTGATTCTGAAGTGCAATTTCTAAATATTCCTTGCTTGTATGATTGATAATTTTCTACTACAATTTCTCTGTAAATATTGCTTATATGATTACTGATTTTTCAACACAATTCCTCTTTAATTCTTGCTTGTATTATTTCTGTTTCTCCAACACATTTCTTCTGTAATTCGTTCTTCTATGATTACTCATTCTCTCGTGCAATTCCTCTATAATCGTTTCTTGTAGGATTACTGGTTCTTTAACATAATTCGTCTGAAATTCTTGCTTGTATGATTAATGATTTTCTAGCACAATTTCTGTGTAATCCTTTCTTGAATTATTACTGATTCTCCAGTACAATTCCTAAATATTCCTTGCTTGTATGATTACTTTTTCTCCAACGCAATTCCTCTGTTATCCTTTCTTTTATGATTACTGATTCTCCATCACAATTCCTCTCTAAACCTTGCTTGTATTATTACTGGTTCTCCAGTACAATTCCTAAATATTTCTTACTTGCATCTTTACTGATTCTCTCGTACAATTCCTCTATAACCCTTACTTGTATGATTATTGATTCTCTCGTACAATTCCTCTATAACCCTTTCTTGTATGATTACTGATTCTCTCGTACAATTGCTCTATAATCCTTGCTTGTATTATTACTGATTCTCCATCACTATTCCTTAGTAATTCTTTCTTCTATGATTACTGATTGTCCAACGCAATTCCTCTGTTATTTTTTCGTTTATGATTACTGATTCTCCATCACAATTCCTCTCTAAACCTCGCTTGTATTATTACTGATTTTCCAATACAGTTCCTAAATATTCCTATCTTGTATGATTACTGATTCTCTAGTACAATTCTTCTATAATCTTTGCTTATATGATTACTAATTTCCTAGTACAATTCCTCTTTAATCCTTTATTGTATTATTACTGATTCTCCAGTGCAATTCCTAAATATTTTTTTACTTCTATAATTACTGATTCTTCAACACAATTCGTCTGTAATCCTTGCTTCTATTATTACTGATTCTCCAACACAATTCGTCTGTAATCCTTGCTTCTATTGTTACTGATTATCCATCACAATTTTTTTCTAATTTTTGCTTGTATTATTACTGATTCTCCAGTACAATTCCTAAATATTTCTTGCTTGTATCTTTACTGATTCTCTCGTACAATTCCTCTATAACCCTTACTTGTATGATTATTGATTCTCTCGTACAATTCATCTATAACCCATACTTGTATGATTATTGATTATCTCGTACATTCCTTATAATCCTTATTTGTATAATTACTGATTCTCCAGTATAATTACTCAATATTCCTTACTTGTATGATTACTGATTCTCCAACACAATTCCTCTGTAATCCTTGCTTGTATGATTACTGATTCTCCAACACAATTCCTCTGTAATCCTTCCTTGTATGATTACTGGTTCATCAACACTATTCCTCTATAATCCTTGCTTGTATGATTACTGATTCTCCAGTGCAATTTCTAAATATTCCTTGCTTGTATGATTGATAATTTTCTACTACAATTTCTCTGTAAATATTGCTTGTATGATTACTGATTCTTCAACACAATTCCTCTTTTATTCTTGCTTGTATTATTACTGTTTCTCCAACACAATTTCTCTGTAATTCGTTTTTGTATGATTACTGATTCTCTCGTGCAATTCCTCTATAATCGTTGCTTGTATGATTACTGATTCTCCAACATAATTCGTCTGAAATTCTTGCTTGTATGATTAATGATTCTCGAACACAATTTCTCTGTAATCCTTTTTTTAATTATTACTGATTCTCCAGTACAATTCCTAAATATTCCTTGCTTGTATGATTACTGATTCTCCAGTACAATGATTCAATATTTCTTGCTGGCATAATTACTGATTCTCTCGTGCAATTGCTCTATAATCCTTGCTTGTATTATTACTGATTCTCCATCACTATTCCTTAGTAATTCTTTCTTCTATGATTACTTATTCTCCAACGCAATTCCTCTATTATCCTTTCTTTTATGATTACTGATTCTCCATCACAATTCCTCTTTAAATTTCGCTTGTATTATTACTGATTCTCCAATACAGTTCCTAAATATTACTTTCTTGTATGATTACAGATTCTCTAGTACAATTCCTCTGTAATCTTTGCTTATATGATTACTAATTTCCTTGTACAATTCCTCTGTAATCCTTTATTGTATTATTACTTATTCTCCAGTACAATTACTCAATATTCCTCGCTTGTATGATTACTGATTCTCCAGCACAATTCGTCTGTAATACTTGCTTCTATTGTTACTGATTCTCCAACACAATTCGTCTGTAATCCTTGCTTCTATTGTTACTGATTATCCATCACAATTTTTTTCTAATCTTTGCTTGTATTATTACTGATTCTGCAGTACAATTCCTAAATATTTCTTGCTTGTATCTTTACTCATTCTCTCGTACAATTCCTCTATAACCCTTATTTGTATGATTATTGATTCTCTCGCACAATTCCTCTATAACCCTTATTTGTATGATTATTGATTCTCTCGTACAATTCCTCTACAACTCTTACTTGTATGATTATTGATTCTCTCGTAAAATTCCTCTATAACCCTTACTTGTATGATTATTGAATATCTCGTACAATTCCTCTATAATCCTTACTTGTATAATTACTGATTCTCCTGTATAATTACTCAATATTTCTTGCTTCTATGATTACTGATTCTCCAACACAATTCCACTGTAATCCTTGCTTGTATGATTACTGATTCTTCAGTTCAATTCCTAAATATTCCTTGCTTGTATCATTACTCATTCTCTAGTACAATTCCTCTGTAATCCTTGCTTGTATGATTACTAATTTCCCAGTACAATTCCTCTATAATCCTTTATTCTATTATTACTGATTCTCCACTGCAATTCCTAAATATTTTTTGCTTATATCATTACTGATTCTCCAGTACAATTCCACTATAACCCTTACTTGTATGATTATTGATTCTTTCGTACAATTCCTCTATCATCCTTGCGTGTATGACTATTCATTCTCCAACACAATTCCTCTGTAATCCTTGTTTGTATGATTACTGATTCTCCAGTGCAATTCCTAAATATTCCTTGCTTGTATCATTACTGATTCTCCAGTACAATTCCTAAATATTCCTTGCTTGCGTGATTATTGATTCTCTAGAACAATTCCTCTGTAATTATTACTTGTATGATTACTGATTCTCCAACACAATTGCTCGGTAATCCTTGCTTGTATGTTACTGATTCTCTAGTACAATACCTCTGTAATCCTTGCTTGTATTATTACTGATTCTCCAGTGCAATTCTAAATATTCCTTCCTGGTATTATAACTATTTCTCTAGAACAATTCCTCTGTAATTATTGTTTGTATGATTACTGATTCTACAACACAATTCCACTGTAATCCTTCCTTGCATGATTACTGATTCTCCAACACTATTCCTCTGTAATTCTTGCTTGTATGACTACTGATTCTCCAACCCAATTCATCTATAATTCTTGCTTGTATCATTACTGATTCTTTAGTGCAATTCTAAATATTCCTTACTTGTATGATAACTAATTCTCTACTACAATTCCTCTGTAATTTTTGCTTGTATTATTACTGATTTTCTAACACAATTCCTCTGTAATCCTTTCTTGTATTATTACTGCTTCTCTAGTACAATTTTTTTGTAATCCTTTCTTTTATTATTACTGATTCTAGAGTACAATTACTCAATATTCCTTGCTTCTATGATTACTAATTCTCTAGTACAATTCCTCTGTAATTCTTGCTTGTATGATTACTGATTCTCCAACACAATTCCTCTGTAATCCTTGCTTGTATGATTGCTTATTCTCCAGTGCAATTCCTAAATATTCCTTGCTTGTATTATTACTAATTCTCCAACACAATTCGTCTGTAATACTTGCTTGTATGATTACTGATTCTCTAGTACAATTCCTCTGTACTCCTTGCTTGTATGATTACTGATTCTCTCGTACAATTCCTTTGTAATTATTGCTTGTATGATTACTGCTTCTCCAACACAATTTCTCTGTAATCTTTCCTTGTATTATTACTGATTCTCCAACAAAATTCCTTTGTAATTCTTCTTTGTATTATTACTGATTGTCCATCACAATTCCTCTCTAATCCTTTCTTGTATTATTACTGATTCTGCAGTACAATTCCTAAATATTCCTTTTTCGTATGATTACTGATAGTCTAGTACAATTCCTCTGTAATCCTTGGTTGTATGATTACTAATTTTCTATTACAATTCCTCTGTAATTCTTGCTTGTATGATTACTAATTTTCTTGTACAATTCCTCTGTAATTCTTGCTTGTATGATTACTGATTCTCCAAAACAATTCCTCTGTAATCCTTGCTTGAATTATTACTGAATCTCCAACACAATTCGTCTGTAATTCTTGCGTGTATGATTACGGATTATCTGGTACAATTGCTCTGTAATCCTTTCTTGTATTATTACTGATTCTCCAGTACAATTACTCAATATTTTTTGCTTGTATGATTACTGATTCTCTCGTACAATTCCTCTATAATTTTTACTTGTATGATTAATGATTCTCCAACACTATTCCTCTATAATTCTTGCTTGTATGATAACCGATTCTCATAAACAATTTCTCTGTGATCCTTGCTTGTATGATTACTAATTCTCTAGTACAACTCCTCTGTAATTATTGCTTGTATGATTACTGATTCTCCAACACAATTCTTCTATAATCCTTGCTAATTATTACTGATTCTCCAACATAATTCGTCTGTAATTCTTGCTTTTATTTTACTGATTCTCTTGTAAAATTTCTCTGTAATTCTTGCTTGTATGATTACTGATTCTCTTGTACAATTCCTCTGTAAACCTTTCTTGTATTTTTACTGATTCTCCAACACAATTTCTCTGTAATCTTTGCTTGTATGATTACTGATTCTCCAGACATTTACTCAATATTCCTTGCTTGTATGATTACTGATTCTCTCGTACAATTACTCTATAATCCTTACTTGTATGATTACTAATTCTCTACTTCAATTCCTCTGTAATTATTACTTGTATGATTACTGATTCTCCAACACAATTATTCTGTAATCCGTGCTTGTATTATTACTGATTCTGCATCACAATTTCTCTCTAATTTTTCTTGTATGATTACTGATTCTCTAGTACAATTCCTATGTAATCCTTCCTTCTATGATTACTAATTTTCTATGACAATTCCTTTGTAATTATTGTTTGAATTATTTCTGATTCTCCAGCACAATTCCTCTCTAATCCTTGCTTGTATTATTACTGATTCTCCAGTACAATTCCTAAATATTTCTTCCTTGTATGATTTCTGATTCTACAGTACAATTACAAAATATTCCTTGCATATATGATTACTGATTCTCTCGTACAATTCCTCTATAATCCTTGATTGTATGATTACTGATTCCCCAACACAATTCCTCTGTAATCCTTGCTTGTAAGTTACTGATTCTGTAGTAAAATATTTCTGTAATCCAAGCTTGTATGATTACTGATTCTCTAGTACAATTCCTCTGTAATACGTGCTTGTATTATTATTAATTCTCTAGTACAATTCCTCTGCAATTATTGCTTGTATGATTACTGATTTTCCAACACAATTCCTCTGTAATCCTTGCTTGTATTATTACTGATTCTCTAGTGTAATTCCCAAATATTCCTTGCTTGTATTAAACCTGATTCTTCAGTGCAATTCCTAAATATTCCTTGCTTGTATGATTACTGATTTTCTCGTACAATTCCTCTATAATCCTTGCTTATATGATTACTGATTCTCCAACACAATTCCTCTGTAATCCTTGCTTCTATGATTACTGATTCTCCAACACTATTCCTCTGTAATTCTTGCTTGTATGATTACTGATTCTCCAACACAATTCCTCTGTAATCCTTGCTTGTATGATTTCTGATTATCCAGTGCTATTTCTAAGTATTCCTTTCTGGTATCATCACTAATTCTCTAGTACAATTCCTCTGTAATCCTTGCCTGTATGATTACTGATTCTCCAACACAATTCCTCTGTATTCCTTACTTGTATGTTACTGATTCTCTAGTACAGTTCTTCTATAATCCTTGCTTGTATTATTACTGATTCTCTATCACAATTCCTTTCTAATCCTTGCTTGTATTATTACTGATTCTCCAGTACATTTCCTCATTATTCTTTGCTTGTATGATTACTTATTTTTTCGTACAATTCCTCTATAATCCTTGCTTGTATGATTACTGATTCTCCAAAACAGTTTCTCTGTAATCCTTTCTTGTATGATTACTGCTCTCACACACTATTTCTCTGTAAATCTTGCTTGTATGATTTCTGATTCTCCAATCCAATTCCTCTCTAATCCTTGCTTCTATTATTACTGATTCTCCACTACAATTTCTCATTATTCCTTGCTTGTATGATTACTTATTCTTTTGTACAATTTCTCTATAATCATTGCTTGTATGATTACTGATTCTCCAACACAATTTCTCTGTAATCCTTCCTTGTATTATTCCTGATTCTCCAACACAGTTCCTCTGTAGTCATTGGTTGTATGATTAATGATTCTCCAGTTCAATTCTAAATATTCCTTGTTTGTATGATAACTATTTCTCTAGAACAATTCCTCTGTAATTATTGCTTGTATGATTACTGATTCTCCAATACAATTTTTTGTAATCCTTCCTTCTATTATTACTGATTCTCCATCACAATTCCTCTCTAATCCTTGCTTGTATTATTACTGATTCTCCATCACAATTCCTCTCTAATCCTTGCTTGTATTATTACTGATTCTCCAGTACAATTCGTAAATATTCCTTGATTTTATGATTACTGATTCTTTAGTGCAATTCCTCTGTAATTTTTGCTTGTATGATTACTGATTCTCTAGTACAATTCCTCTGTAATCCTTTCTTGTATTATTACTGATTCTCCATTACAATTACTCAATATTCCTTTTTTTGTATTATTATTAACTCTCTAGTACAATTCCTCTGTAATTATTGCTTGTATGATTACGGATTCTCCAACACAATTCCTCTGTAATCCTTACTTGTATTATTACTGATTCTCCAGCACAATTCCTCTGTAATTCTTGCTTGTATGATTACTGATTCTCCAGCACAATTTCTTAGTAATCCTTGCTTGTATTATTAGTGATTATCCATCACAATTCCTTTCTAATCCTTGCTTGTATTATTAATGATTCTTTACTACAATTCGTAAATATTCCTTACTTGTATGATTACTGATTCTCCAGTACAATTACAAAGTATTCCTTGCTTGTATGATTACTGATTCTCTCGTACAATTCCTCTATAATCCTTGCTTGTATGATTACTGATTCTCCAACACTATTCCTCTGTAATTCTTTCTTGTATGATTGCTGATTCTCCAACACAATTCCCCTGTAATCCTTCCTTATATGATTACTGATTCTCCAGTGCAATTTCTAAATATTCCTTTTTTGTATGATTACTGATTCCCCAACACAATGCCTCTGTAATCCTTGCTTGTATGTATACTGATTCTTCAACACTATTCCTCTGTAATTCTTCCTTGTATGATTACTGATTCCCCTACATAATTCCTCTGTAATCCTTGCTTGTATGAATACCCATTCTCCAACACTATTCCTCTGTAATTCTTCCTTGTATAATTACTGATTCTCCAACACAATTCCTTTGTATTCCTTGCTTGTATTATTACTGATTCTCCAACACTATTCTTTTGTAATTCTTGCTTGTATGATTATTGATTCTCCAACACAATTCCTCTGTTATTCTTACTTGTACGATTATTGATTCTCCAGTGTAATTCCTAAATATTCCTTGCTTGTATTAAACCTGATTCTTCAGTGCAATTCCTAAATATTCCTTGCTTGTATGATTACTGATTTTCTTGTACAATTCCTCTATAATTCTTGCTTATATGATTACTGATTCTCCAACACAATTCCTCTGTAATCCTTGCTTGTATGATTACTGATTCTCCAACACTATTCCTCTGTAATTCTTGCTTGTATGATTACTGATTCTCCAACACAATTCCTCTGTAATTCTTCCTTGTATGATTACTGATTCTCCAACACAATTCCTTTGTAATTATTGCTTGTATGATTACTGATTCTCCAACACAATTCCTCAGTGTTCCTTGCTTGTATGATTACTGATTCTCTAGTGCAATTTTCTGTAATCCTTCCTTGTATGATTACTAATTTTCTTGTACAATTCCTCTGTAATTATTGATTGTATGATTACTGATTCTCCAACACAATTCCTCTGTAAATCTTGCTTGTATGATTTCTGATTCTCCAATCCAATTCCTCTCTAATCCTTGCTTGTATTATTACTGATTCTCCAGTGCAATTCTAAATATTCTTTCCTTGTATGATAACTATTTCTCTAGAACAATTCCTCTGTAATTATTGCTTGTATGATTACTGATTCTCCAATACAATTTTTTGTAATCCTTCCTTGTATTATTACTGATTCTCCATCACAATTCCTCTCTAATCCTTGCTTGTATTATTACTGATTCTCCAGTACAATTCGTAAATATTCCTTGATTTTATGATTACTGATTCTTTAGTGCAATTCCTCTGTAATTTTTGCTTGTATGATTACTGATTCTCTAGTACAATTCCTCTGTAATCCTTTCTTGTATTATTACTGATTCTCCATTACAATTACTCAATATTCCTTTCTTGTATTATTATTAATTCTCTAGTACAATTCCTCTGTAATTATTGCTTGTATGATTACTGATTCTCCAACACAATTCCTCTGTAATCCTTACTTGTATTATTACTCATTCTCCAGCACAATTCCTCTGTAATTCTTTCTTGTATGATTACTGATTCTCCAGCACAATTTCTTAGTAATCCTTGCGTGTATTATTAGTGATTATCCATCCCAATTCCTCTCTAATCCTTTCTTGTATTATTACTGATTCTCCAGTACAATTACTAAATATTCCTTTTTTGTATGACTACTGATTCTCTATTACAATTCCTCTGTATTCCTAACTTGTATGATTACTAATTTTCTAGTACAATTCTTCTGTAATTATTGTTTGTATTCTTACTGATTCTCCACTACAATTCCTCTGTTATTCTTGCTTGTACGATTACTGATTCTCCAGCACAATTTCTTTGTAATCCTTGCTTGTATTATTAATGATTCTTTAGTACAATTCGTAAATATTCCTTACTGGTATGATTACTGATTCTTTAGTACAATTACAAAATATTTCTTGCATGTATGATTACTGACTCTCTCGTACAATTCCTCTATAATCCTTGCTTGTATGATTACTGATTCTCCAACACTATTCCTCTGTAATTCTTTCTTGTATGATTACTGATTCTCCAACACAATTCCTCTGTAATCCTTGCTTATATGATTACTGATTCTCCAGAGCAATTTCTAAATATTACTTTTTTGTATGATTACTGATTACCCAACACAATGCCTCTGTAATCCTTGCTTGTATGATTACTGATTCTTCAACACTATTCCTCTGTAATTCTTCCTTGTATGATTACTGATTCTCCAACATAATTCCTCTGTAATCCTTGCTTGTATGATTACTGATTCTCCAACACTATTCCTCTGTAATTCTTCCTTGTATGATTACTGATTCTCCAACACAATTCCTTTGTAACTATTGCTTGTATGATTACTGATTCTCCAACACAATTCCTCAGTATTCCTTGCTTGTATGATTACTGATTCTCTAGTGCAATTTTCTGTAATCCTTCCTTGTATGATTACTAATTTTCTTGTACAATTCTTCTGTAATTATTGCTTGTATGATTACTGATTCTCCAGTGCAATTCCTAAATATTCCTTGCTTGTATTATTACTGATTCTCCAACACAATTCCTTTGTATTCCTTGTTTGTATTATTACTGATTCTCCAACACTATTCTTTTGTAATTCTTGCTTGTATGATTACTGATTCTCCTACACAATTCCTCTGTAATTCTTGCTTGTATGATTACTGATTCTCCAGTGTAATTCCTAAATATTCCTTGCTTGTATTAAACCTGATTCTTCAGTGCAATTCCTAAATATTCCTTGCTTGTATGATTACTGATTTTCTTGTACAATTCCTCTATAATCCTTGCTTATATGATTACTGAATCTCCAACACAATTCCTCTGTAATCCTTGCTTCTATGATTACTGATTCTTAAAAACTATTCCTCTGTAATTCTTGCTTGTATGAATACCCATTCTCCAACACTATTCCTCTGTAATTCTTCCTTGTATGATTACTGATTCTCCAACACAATTCCTTTGTAATTATTGCTTGTATGATTACTGATTCTCCAACACAACTCCTCAGTGTTCCTTACTTATATGATTACTGATTCTCTAGTGCAATTTTCTGTAATCCTTCCTTGTATGATTACTAATTTTCTTGTACAATTCCTCTGTAGTTATTGCTTGTATGATTACTGATTCTCCAACACAATTCCTCTGTAATTCTTGCCTGTATGATTACTGATTCTCCAGTGCAATTCCTCATTATTCCTTGCTTGTATGATTACTTATTTTCTCGTACAATTCCTATATAATCCTTGCTTGTATTATTACTGATTCTCCAGTGCAATTCTAAATATTCCTTGCTTGTATGATAACTATTTCTCTACAACAATTCCTCTGTAATTATTGCTTGTATGATTACTGATTCTCCAATACAATTTTTTGTAATCCTTCCTTCTATTATTACTGATTCTCCATCACAATTCCTCTCTTATCCTTGCTTGTATTATTACTGATTCTCCAGTACAATTCGTAAATATTCCTTGCTTTTATGATTACTGATTCTTTACTGCAATTCCTATGTAATTTTTGCTTGTATGATTACTGATTCTCCAGTACAATTCCTCTGTAATCCTTTCTTGTATTATTACTGATTCTCCATTACAATTACTCAATATTCCTTTCTTGTATTATTATTAATTTTCTAGTACAATTCCTCTGTAATTATTGCTTGTATGATTACTGATTCTCCAACACAATTCCTCTGTAATCCTTACTTGTATTATTACTCATTCTCCAGCACAATTCCTCTGTAATTCTTTCTTGTATGATTACTGATTCTCCAGCACAATTTCTTAGTAATCCTTGCGTGTATTATTAGTGATTATCCATCCCAATTCCTCTCTAATCCTTTCTTGTATTATTACTGATTCTCCAGTACAATTACTAAATATTCCTTTTTTGTATGACTACTGATTCTCTATTACAATTCCTCTGTATTCCTAACTTGTATGATTACTAATTTTCTAGTACAATTCTTCTGTAATTATTGTTTGTATTCTTACTGATTCTCCAGTACAATTCCTCAGTTATTCTTGCTTGTACGATTAATGATTCTCCAGCACAATTTCTTAGTAATCCTTGCTTGTATTGTTACTTATTGTCCATCACAATTCCTTTCTAATCCTTTCTTGTATTATTAATGATTCTTTAGTACAATTCGTAAATATTCCTTACTTGTATGATTACTGATTCTCCAGTACAATTACTAAATATTCCTTGCTTGTATGATTACTGACTCTCTCGTACAATTCCTCTATAATCCTTGCTTGTATGAATACTGATTCTTCAACACTATTCCTCTGTAATTCTTCCTTGTATGATTACTGATTCCCCAACATAATTCCTTTGTAATCCTTGCTTGTATGAATACCCATTCTCCAACACAATTCCTCTGTAATTCTTGCTTGTATGATTACTGATTCTCCAACACAATTCCTCTGTAATCCTTGCCTGTATGATTACTGATTCTCCAGTGCAATTCCTAAATATTTCTTGCTTGTATTATTACTGATTCTCTAGTGCAATTTTTTGTAATCCTTCCTTGTATGATTACTAATTTTCTTGTACAATTCCTCTGTAATTATTGCTTGTATGATTACTGATTCTCCAACACAATTCCTCTGTAATTCTTGCTTGTATGATTACTGATTCTCCAACACAATTCCTCTGTAATTCTTGCCTGTATGATTACTGATTCTCCAGTGCAATTCCTAAATATTCCTTGCTTGTATTATTACCGAATCTTCAACACAATTCCTTTGTATTCCTTGCTTGTATTATTACTGATTCTCCAACACTATTCTTTTGTAATTCTTCCTTGTATGATTATTGATTCTCCAAAACAATTCCTCTGTTATTCTTGCTTGTATGATTACTGATTCTCCAGTGTAATTCCTAAATATTCCTTGCTTGTATTAAACCTGATTCTTCAGTGCAATTCCTAAATATTCCTTGCTTGTATGATTACTGATTTTCTTGTATAATTCCTCTATAATCCTTGCTTATATGATTACTGATTCTCCAACAGAATTCCTCTGTAATCCTTGCTTCTATGATTACTGATTCTCCAACACTATTCCTCTGTAATTCTTGCTTGTATGATTACTGATTCTCCAACACAATTCATCTGTAATCCTTGCTTGTATGATTTCTGATTCTCCAGTGCTATTTCTAAGTATTTCTTTCTGGTATCATTACTAATTCTCTAGTACAATTCCTCTGTAATCCTTGCCTGTATGATTACTGATTCTCCAGTGCAATTCCTAAATATTCTTTGCTTGTATTATTACTGATTCTCCAACACAATTCCTCCATATTCCTTGCTCGTATGTTACTGATTCTCTAGTACAATTCCTTTATAATCCTTGCTTGTATTATTACTGATTCTCCAGTAAAATTCCTCATTATTCCTTGCTTGTATGATTACTTATTCTCTCGTACAATTCCTCTATAATCCTTGCTTGTATGATTACTGATTCTCCAAAACAGTTTCTCTGTAATCCTTTCTTGTATGATTACTGCTCTCACACACTATTCCTCTGTAAATCTTGTTTGTATGATTTCTGATTCTCCAATCCAATTCCTCTCTAATCCTTGCTTGTATTATTACTGATTCTCCAGTACAATTCCTCATTATTCCTTGCTTGTATGATTACTTATTCTCTCGCACAATTTCTCTATAATCATTGCTTGTATGATTACTGATTCTCCAACACAATTTCTCTGTAATCCTTCCTTGTATTATTCCTGATTCTCCAAAACAGTTCCTCTGTAGTCATTGGTTGTATGATTAATGATTCTCCAGTGCAATTCTAAATATTCCTTCCTTGTATGATAACTATTTCTCTAGAACAATTCCTCTGTAATTATTGCTTGTATGATTACTGATTCTCCATCACAATTCCTCTCTAATCCTTGCTTGTATTATTACTGATTCTCCAGTACAATTCGTAAATATTCCTTGCTTTTATGATTACTGATTCTTTAGTGCAATTCCTCTGTAATTTTTTCTTGTATGTTTACTGATTCTCTAGTACAATTCCTCTGTAATCCTTTCTTGTATTATTACTGACTCTCCATTACAATTACTCAATATTCCTTTCTTGTATTATTATTAATTCTTTAGTACAATTCCTCTGTAATTATTACTTGTATGATTACTGATTCTCCAACACAATTCCTCTGTAATCCTTACTTGTATTATTACTCATTCTCCAGCACAATTCCTCTGTAATTCTTGCTTGTATAATTACTGATTCTCCAGCACAATTTCTTAGTAATCCTTGCTTGTATTATTAGTGATTATCCATCACAATTCCTTTCTAATCCTTTCTTGTATTATTACTGATTCTCCAGTACAATTACTAAATATTCCTTTTTTGTATGACTACTGATTCTCTAGTACAATTCCTCTGTAGTCCTTGCTTGTATGAATACTGATTCTCCAACACTATTCCTCTGTAATTCTTCCTTGTATGATTACTGATTCCCCAACATAATTCCTCTGAAATCATTGCTTGTATGAATACCCATTTTCCAACACTATTCCTCTATAATTCTCCCTTGTATGATTACTGATTCTCCAACACAATTCCTTTGTAATTATTGCTTGTATGATTACTGATTCTCCAACACAACTCCTCAGTATTCCTTGCTTATATGATTACTGATTCTCTAGTGCAATTTTCTGTAATCCTTCCTTGTATGATTACTAATTTTCTTCTACAATTCCTCTGTAGTTATTGCTTGTATGATTACTGATTCTCCAACACAATTCCTCTGTAATTCTTCCTTGTATGATTACTGATTCTCCAACAATTTTCCTCTGTAATCCTTGCCTGTATGATAACTGATTCTCCAGTGCAATTCCTAAATATTCCTTGCTTGTATTATTACTGATTCTCTAGTGCAATTTTCTGTAATCCTTCCTTGTATGATTACTAATTTTCTTGTACAATTCCTCTGTAATTATTGCTTGTATGATTACTGATTCTCCAACACAATTCCTCTGTAATTCTTGCTTGTATGATTACTGATTCTCCGACACAATTCCTGTGTAATCCTTGCCTGTATGATTAATGATTCTCCAGTGCAATTACTAAATATTCCTTGTGTGTATTAAACCTGATTCTTCACTGCAATTCCTAAATATTCCTTGCTTCTATGATTACTGATTTTCTCGTACAATTCCTCTATAATTCTTGCTTATATGATTACTGATTCTCCAACACAATTCCTCTGTAATCCTTGCTTCTATGATTACTGATTCTCCAACACTATTCGTCTGTAATTCTTGCTTGTATGATTACTGATTCTCCAACACAATTCCTCTGTAATCCTTGCTTGTATGATTTCTGATTCTCCAGTACTATTTCTAAGTATTCCTTTCTGGTATCATTACTAATTCTCTAGTACAATTCCTCTGTAATCCTTGCCTGTGTGATTACTGATTCTCCAGTGCAATTCCTAAATATTCTTTGCTTGTATTATTACTGATTCTCCAACACAATTCCTCTCTATTCCTTGCTTGTATTATTACTGATTCTCCAACACTATTCCTTTGTAATTCTTGGTTGTATGATTATTGATTCTCCAACACAATTCCTCTGTTATCCTTGCTTGTATGATTACTGATTCTCCAACACTATTCCTCTGTAATTCTTGCTTGTATGATTACTGATTCTCTAGTACAATTCCTCTGTAATTTTGCTTGTCTGATTACTGATTCTCCATCACAATTCCTATCTAATCCTTTCTTCTATTATTACTGATTCTCCAGTACTATTCCTAAATATTCTTTGTTTGTATGATTACTGATTCTCTACTACAATTCCTCTGTAATCCTTGCTTGTATTATTACTAATTTTCTATTACAATTCCTCTCTAAATATTGTTTCTATTATTACTGATTCTCCAGCACAATTCCTAAATATTTCTTGATTGTATCATTACTGCTTCCACAGTACAATTTTAAAATATTCCTTGCATGTATGATTACTGATTCTCTTGTACAATTCCTCTATAATCCTTGCTTGTATGATTACTGATTCCCCAACACAATTCCTTTGTAATCCTTGCTTGTATGAATACTGATTCTCCAACACTATTCCTTGTAGTTCTTCCTTGTATGATTACTGATTCTCCAACACAATTCCTTTGTAATCCTTGCTTGTATGATTACTGATTCTCCAACACAATTCCTCTGTAATCCTTGCTTGTATGATTACTAATTCTCTAGTACAATTCCTCTGTATTTATTGCTTGTATGATTACTAATTCTCTAGTAAATTCCTCTGTAATTATTGCTTCTATGATTACTGATATTCCATCACAATTCCTCTCTAATCCTTGCTTCTATTATTACTGATTTCCTCGTACAATTCTTCTATAATCCTTGCTAATATGATTACTGATTCTCCAACAAAATTCCTCTGTAATCCTTGCTTCTATGATTACTGATTCTCCAACACTATTCCTCTGTAATTCTTGCTTGTATGATTACTCATTCTACAACACAATATCTCTGTAATCCTAGCTTGTATGATTTCTGATTCTCCAGTGCTATTTCTAAGTATTCCTTGCTGGTATGATTACTAATTCTCTAGTACAATTCCTCTGTAATTTTTGCTTGTCTGATTACTGATTCTCCATCACAATTCCTATCTAATCCTTTCTTCTATTATTACTGATTCTCCAGTACTATTCCTAAATATTCCTTGTTTATATGATAACTGATTCTCTACTACAATTCCTCTGTAATCGTAGCTTGTATTATTACTAATTTTCTATTACAATTCCTCTGTAATTATTGTTTCAATTATTACTGATTCTCCAACACAATTCCTAAATATTTCTTGGTTGTATGATTACTGCTTCTACAGTACAATTACAAAATATTCCTTGCTTGTATGATTACTGATTCTCTACTGCAATTTTCTGTAATCCTTTCTTGTATGATTACTAATTTTCTTGTACAATTCCTCTTTAATTATTGCTTGTATGATTACTGATTCTCCAACACAATTCCTCTGTAATTCTTGCCTGTATGATTATTGATTCTCCAACACAATTCCTCTGTAATCCTTGCCTGTATTATTACTGATTCTCCAGTACAATTCGTAATTATTCCTTGCTTTTATGATTACTAATTCTTTAGTGAAATTCCTCTGTAATTTTTGATTGTATGATTACTGATTCTCTAGTACAATTCCTCTGTAATCCTTTCTTGTATTATTACTGATTTTCCATTACAATTACTCAATATTCCTTTCTTGTATTATTATTAATTCTCTAGTACAATTCCTCTGTAATTCTTGCTTGTATCATTACTTATTCTGCAGTGCAATTACTCAATATTCCTTACTTGTATGATTACTGATTTTCTCGTACAATTCCTCTATAATCCTTGCTTATATGATTACTGATTCTCCAACACAATTCCTCTGTAATCCTTGTTTCTATGATTACTGATTCTCCAACACTATTCCTCTGTAATTCTTGCTTGTATTATTACTGATTCTCCAATACAATACCTCTGTAATCCTAGCTTGTATGATTTCTGATTCTCCAGTGCTATTTCTAAGTATTCCTTGCTTGTATTATTACTGATTCTCCAGTACAATTCCTAAATATTTCTTGCTTGTATGATTACTGATTCTACAGTACAATTACAAAATATTCCTTGCATGTATGATTACTGATTCTCTTGTACAATTCCTCTATAATCTTTGCTTGTATGATTACTGATTCCCCAACACAATTCCTCTGTAATCCTTGCTTGTATGAATACTTATTCTCCAACACTATTCCTCTGTAATTCTTCTTTGTACGATTACTGATTCTCCAACACAATTCCTCTGTAATCCTTGTTTGTATGATTACTAATTCTCTAGTACAATTCCTCTGTAAATATTGCTTCTATGATTACTGATTCTCTAGTACAATTCCTCTGTAATTATTGCTTGTATGATTACTGATTTTCCAACACAATTCCTCTGTAATCCTTGCTTGTAAGTTACTGATTCCCCAACACAATTTCTCTGTAATCCTTGCTTGTATGAATACTGGTTCTTCAACACTATTCCTCTGTAATTCTTCTTTGTATGATTTCTGACTCTCCAGTGCAAATCCTAAATATTTTTTGCTTGTATGATTACTATTTCTCTAGTACAATTCCTCTGTAATTATTGCTTGTATGATTACTGATTCTCCAACACAATTCCTCTGTAATCCTTGCTTGTATGTTACTAATTCTCTAGTACAATTCCTCTGTAATTTTTGCTTGTCTGATTACTGATTCTCCATCACAATTCCTATCTAATCCTTTCTTCTATTATTACTGATTCTCCAGTACTATTCCTAAATATTCTTTGTTTGTATGATTACTGATTCTTTACTACAATTCCTCTGTAATCCTTGCTTGTATTATTACTAATTTTCTATTACAATTCCTCTGTAAATATTGTTTCTATTATTACTGATTCTCCAGCACAATTCCTAAATATTTCTTGGTTGTATGATTACTGCTTCTACAGTACAATTACAAAATATTCCTTGCATGTATGATTACTGATTCTCTTGTACAATTCCTCTATAATCCTTGCTTGTATGATTACTGATTCCCCAACATAATTCCTCTGTAATCCTTGCTTGTATGAATACTGATTCTCCAACACTATTCCTCTGTAGTTCTTCCTTGTATGATTACTTATTCTCCAACACAATTCCTCTGTAATCCTTGCTTGTATGATTACTGATTCTCCAACACAATTCCTCTGTAATCCTTGCTTGTATGATTACTAATTCTGTAGTACAATTTCTCTGTAATTATTGCTTCTATGATTACTGATATTCCATCACAATTCCTCTCTAATCCTTGCTTGTATTATTACTGATTCTCCTTTACAATTACTCAATATTCCTTACTTGTATGATTACTGATTTCCTCGTACAATTCCTCTATAATCCTTGCTAATATGATTACTGATTATCCAACACAATTCCTCTGTAATCCTTGTTTCTATGATTACTGTTTCTCCAACACTATTCCTCTGTAATTCTTGCTTGTATTATTACTGATTTTCCAACACAATACCTCTGTAATCCTAGCTTGTATGATTTCTGATTCTCCAGTGCTATTTCTAAGTATTCCTTGCTTGTATTATTACTGATTCTCCAGTACAATTCCTAAATATTTCTTGGTTGTATGATTACTGCTTCTACAGTACAATTACAAAATATTCCTTGCATGTATGATTACTGATTCTCTTGTACAATTCCTCTATAATCTTTGCTTGTATGATTACTGATTCTCCAACACTATTCCTCTGTAATTCTTCTTTCTATGATTACTCATTCTCCAACACAATTCCTCTGTAATCCTTGTTTGTATGATTACTAATTCTCTAGTACAATTACTCTGTAATTATTGCTTCTATGATTACTGATTTTCCAACACAATTCCTCTGTAATCCTTGCTTGTAAGTTACTGATTCTGTAGTAAACTTTTTCTGTAATCCTTGCTTGTATTATTACTGATTCTCTATCACAATTCCTCTCTAATTATTTCTTGTATTATTACTGATTTTCCAGTACAATTCCTCAGTATTTCTTGCTTGTATTATTACTGATTCTCCAACACAATTTCTCTTTAATCCTTGCTTGAATTATTATTGATTGTCCAACAGAATTCGTCCATAATTCTTGCTTGTATGATTACGGATTCTCTGGTATAATTCCTCTGTTATCCTTTCATGTATTATTACTGATTCTCCAGTGCAATTTTTAAATATTCTTTGCTTTTATAATTACTGATTCTCCAGTATAATTGCTCAATATTCCTTGCTTGTATGATTACTGATTATCTCGTTCAATTCCTCTATAATCATTGCTTGTATGATTAGTGATTTCCCAACACAATTTCTCTATAATCATTGCTTGTATGATTACTGATTCCCCAACACAATTTCTCTGTAATCCTTGCTTGTATGAATACTGGTTCTTCAACACTATTCCTCTGTAATTCTTCTATGTATGATTTCTGATTCTCCAGTGCAAATCCTAAATATTCCTGCTTGTATGATTACTATTTCTCTAGTACAATTCCTCTGTAATTATTCCTTGTATGATTACTGATTCTCCAACACAATTCCTCTGTAATCCTTGCTTGTATGTTACTGATTCTCTAGTACAATTCCTCTATAATCCTTGCTTGTATTATTACTGATTCTCTATCACAATTCCTCTCTAATCCTTTCTTCTATTATTACTGATTCTCCAGTACAATTCCTCATTATTCCTTTCTTGTATGATTACTTATTCTCTCGTACAATTTCTCTATAATCCTTGCTTGTATGATTACTGATTCTCCAAAACAGTTTCTCTGTAATCCTTTCTTGTATGATTACTGCTCTCACACACTATTCCTCTGTAAATCTTGCTTGTATGATTTCTGATTTTTCAATCCAATTCTTCTCTAATCCTTGCTTGTATTATTACTGATTCTCCAGTAGAATTCCTCATTATTTCTTGCTTGTATGATTACTTATTCTCTCGTAAAATTTCTCTATAATCATTGCTTGTATGATTACTGATTCTCCAACACAATTTCTCTGTAATCCTTCCTTGTATTATTCCTGATTCTCCAACACAGTTCCTCTGTAGTCATTTGTTGTATGATTAATGATTCTCCAGTGCAATTCTAAATATTCCTTGCTTGTATGATAACTATTTCTCTAAAACAATTCCTCTGTAATTTTTGCTTGTATGATTACTGATTCTCTAGTACAATTCCTCTGTAATCCTTTCTTGTATTATTACTGATTCTCCATTACAATTACTCAATATTCCTTTCTTGTATTATTATTAATTCTCTAGTACAATTCCTCTGTAATTATTGCTTGTATCATTACTGATTCTCTAACACAATTCCTCTGTAATCCTTACTTGTATTATTACTCATTCTCCAGCACAATTCCTCTGTAATTCTTGCTTCTATGATTACTGATTCTCCAGCTCAATTTCTTAGTAATCCTTGCTTGTATTATTAGTGATTATCCATCACAATTCCTCTCTAATCCTTTCTTGTATTATTACTGATTCTCCAGTACATTTACTAAATATTCCTTTTTTGTATGACTACTGATTCTCTAGTACAATTCCTCTGCAATCCTAACTTGTATGACTACTAATTTTCTAGTACAATTCTTTTGTAATTATTGTTTGTATTCTTACTGATTCTCCAGTACAATTCCTCTGTTATTCTTGCTTGTACGATTACTGATTCTTCAGCACAATTTCTTAGTATCCTTGCTTGTATTGTTACTGATTGTCCATCACAATTCCTTTCTAATCCTTGCTTGTATTATTAATGATTCTTTAGTACAATTCGTAAATATTCCTTACTGGTATGATTACTGATTCTCCAGTACAATTACAAAATATTCCTTGCATGTATGATTACTGACTCTCTCGTACAATTCCTCTATAATCCTTGCTTGTATGAATACTGATTCTCCAACACTATTCCTCTGTAATTCTTCCTTGTATGATTGCTGATTCTCCAACACAATTCCTCTGTAATCCTTGCTTATATGATTACTGATTCTCCAGTGCAATTTCTAAATATTCCTTTTTTGTATGATTACTGATTCCCCAACACAATGCCTCTGTAATCCTTGCTTGTATGAATACTGATTCTTCAACATTATTCCTCTCTAATTCTTCCTTGTATGATTACTGATTCCCCAACATAATTCCTCTGTAATCCTTGGTTGTATGAATACCCATTCTCCAACACTATTCCTCAGTAATTCTTCCTTGTATGATTACTGATTCTCCAACACAATTCCTTTGTAATTATTGCTTGTATGATTACTGATTCTCCAACACAACTCCTCAGTATTCCTTGCTTATAGGATTACTGATTCTCTAGTGCAATTTTCTGTAATCCTTCCTTGTATGATTACTAATTTTCTTGTACAATTCCTCTGTAGTTATTGCTTGTATGATTACTGATTCTCCAAGACAATTCCTCTGTAATTCTTGCTTGTATGATTACTGATTCTCCAACACAATTCCTCTGTAATCCTTGCCTGTATGATTACTGATTCTCCAGTGCAATTCCTAAATATTCCTTGCTTGTATTATTACTGATTCTCTAGTGCAATTTTCTGTAATCCTTCCTTGTATGATTACTAATTTTCTTGTACAATTCCTCTGTAATTATTGCTTGTATTATTACTGATTCTCCAACACAATTTTTTTGTATTCCTTGCTTGTATTATTACTGATTCTCCAACACTATTCCTTTGTAATTCTTTCTTGTATGATTATTGATTCTCCAACACAATTCCTCTGTTATCCTTGCTTGTATGATTACTGATTCTCCAGTGTAATTCCTAAATATTCCTTGCTTGTATTAAACCTGATTCTTGAGTGCAATTCCTAAATATTCCTTGCTTGTATGATTACTGATTTTCTCGTACAATTCCTCTATAATCCTTGCTTATATGATTACTGATTCTCCAACACAATTCCTCTGTAATCCTTGCTTCTATGATTACTGATTCTCCAACACTATTCCTCTGTAATTCTTGCTTGTATGATTACTGATCTTCCAACACAATTCCTCTGTAATCCTTGCTTGTATGATTTCTGATTCTCCAGTGCTATTTCTAAGTATTCCTTTCTGGTATCATTACTAATTCTCTAGTACAATTCCTCTGTAATCCTTGCCTGTATGATTACTGATTCTCCAGTGCAATTCCTAAATATTCTTTGTTTGTATTATTACTGATTCTCCAACACAATTCTTCTGTATTCCTTGCTTGTATTATTACTGATTCTCCAACACTATTCCTTTGTAATTCTTGCTTGTATGATTATTGATTCTGCAACACAATTCCTCTGTTATCCTTGCTTGTATGATTACTGACTCTCCAGTGCAATTCCTAAATATTCCTTGCTTGTATGATTACTGATTCTCCAACACTATTCCTCTGTAATTCTTGCTTGTATGATTACTGATTCTCCAACACAATTCCTCTGTATTCCTTGCTTGTATTAAACCTAATTCTTCAGTACAATTCCTAAATATTCCTTGCTTGTATGATTACTGATTCTCCAGTACAATTACTAAATATTCCTTGCTTGTATGATTACTGATTCTCTAGTGCAATTCCTTTGTAATTTTTGCTTGTATGATTACTGATTCTCCAACACAATTCTTCTGTAATCCTTGCTTTTATTATCACTGATTCTCCAACACAATTCGTCTGTAATCCTTGATTGTATGTTACTTATTCTCTAGTACAATTCCTCTGTAATTCTTGTTTGTATAATTATTGATTCTTTAGTACAATTGCTCTGTAATCCTTTCTTGTATTATTACTGATTCTCCAACACAATTCCTCTGTAATCTTTGCTTGTATGATTAGTGATTCTCCAGTACAATTCATATGTAATTCTTGCTTGTATGATTACTGATTTTCTCATACAATTCCTCTATAATCCTTGCTTGTATGATTACTAATTCTCTGGTACAATTCATCTGTAATTCTTGCTTGTATGATTACTGATTCTCCAAAACAATTCCTCTGTAATTCTTGTTTGTATGATTACTGATTCTCCAGTGCAATTCCTAAATATTCCTTGCTTGTATGATTACCAATTCTCTAGTACAATTCCTCTGTGATCCTTGCTTGTATGATTACTAATTCTCTAGTACAATTCCTCTGTAATTATTGCTTGTATGATTACTGATTCTCCAACACCATTTCTCTGTAATCCTTGCTTGTATTATTGCTGATTCTCCAACACAATTCCTTTGTAATTCTTGCTTTTGTGATTACTGATTCTCCAACACAATTCTTCCGTAATCCTTGCTTGTATTATTATTGATTCTCCAACATAATTCGTCTGTAATTCTTGCTTGTATGTTACTGATTCTCTTGTACAATTTCTCTGTAATTCTTGCTTGTATGATTACTGATTCTCTTGTACAATTCCTCTGTAATCCTTTCTTGTATTTTTACTGATTCTCCAACACAATTCCTCTGTAATCTTTGCTTGTATGATTACTGATTCTCTAGTACAATTTCTCAATATTCCTTGCTTGTATGATTACTGATTCTCTCGTACAATTCCTCTATAATCCTTGCTTGTATGATTACTAATTCTCTAGTACAATTTCTCTGTAATTCTTGCTTGTATGATTACTGATTCTCCAACTCAATTCCTCTGTAATCCTTGCTTGTAGGATTACTAATTCTCTAGTACAATTTCTCTATAATTATTGCTTGTATGATTACTGATTCTCCAACTCAATTTTTCTAAATCCTTGCTTGTATTATTACTGATTCTCCAACTCAATTCCTCTGTAATCCTTGCTTGTATTATTACTGATTCTCCAACACTATTCCTCTGTAATTCTTGCTTGTATGATTACTGATTCTCCAACTCAATTCCTCTGTAATCTTTATTTGTATTATTACTGATTCTCCAACACAATTCGTCTGTAATTCTTGCTTGTATGATTGCTGATTCTCCAACTCAATTCCTCTGTAATCTTTATTTGTATTATTACTGATTCTCCAACACAATTCGTCTGTAATTCTTGCTTGTATGATTGCTGATTCTCCAGTACAATTTCTCTGTAGTTATGGCTTGTATGATTACTGATTGTCCAACACAATTCTTCTGTAATCCTTGCTGGTATTATTACTGATTCTCCAGTACAATTCCTCAGTATTTTTTGCTTGTATGATTACTGATTCTTCAACACAATTCCTCTCTGATCCTTGCTGTTTTGAAAGTTATTTGATCCCTGTTTTAAATCTAGCATTAAAATTATTATTTAAATTATTAAATATATTTACTCACCATGAACATTAAACTTACGTTTTTATCCGGTGGTCTTTCAATTGATACCCGGTAAATAATCATAAAGCTTAATTTTTTTATTTACTTTTTATATTAATTGTGATACTAAAAGGAGATCAGCTAACATATTTCCGGGAGCCGCACATTGTATGTTAAAGAGCCGCAGTTTGGCCACCCGTATTTTATAACGTGTTGTAATTAAAATATATTGTTTTATGAAGCGTTGGAGAGATAATATCTCGTTTTATAATGTCTAGTAAAGAAACTGAAAATAAAGTGTCTACCATTATAGTTAGCTATGTATAGATTTCGTTAATTGGGTGCTCTCGCCATTATTCATATTTTTGGTCGTAATTCCAATATTATCTCACAAGAATCGACTAGCTTGACATGAGATATTTTGGTTATTTCTAAATACGTATTTTAACCTGACTATACAAAGCAATATTTATAATAAAAATATAACAATAAATGAATATAAAAAGTAACAATTAATAAACAATGTGATATGCTTTATTTACAAGAAAAAGCAAAAGCTGTTGTTTTGAACTACTAGCATAGGAGCTAGAATTGTACAACAAAATTTGTTATATGTAAACAATGGAAAATGTTTGTGATATCAACTTAAGACGTCTTACTATGATAAGTGAATCCCTTCATATAATAATACGAAACTAATGTACTTATATTTTAAACAGTTTTAATGAATGTATTTCTACATAATTCTGGTTTAATCAAATGTTCATAAATCTGACATTTATATTTACATTACTTTGAAGTATTTATATTGTTACAACTTTGATATGTTTATATAGATATAACTGATTTATTTATATTTTCATAACTCTTATGTATTTATAGGTTTATAACTGATTCATGTGGAAAGGAACCCACTTGAATTGTGGGTGTACATATATATATGTATGTACACACACACACATGTATATGTAATAGTAGAAACGACTAAATAGGAAACCCTTATTTGAGAAGCACAAAACAAGTAACAACGTTTCAACCTCCTTGGGTCATCATCAGGTTGGGAACAACATTGAAAAGAGTAACCGTTAATGATCACGTGTTGTAGAGATTTCAGTAATGATAGGTATAAGATTATGTTGGGGATGTAAATATTTAAACTGTTATACTACATACAAATAAATGGTTTAAGTATGGGCAATCCGGTGTCCCCAGTTCTAGCCAACATTATTATAACACAGATTGAATCAGTTCAGCCTTACACCCATCATTATACTGGTAGAGATATGTATATGATAAATTTACTTTATTCACATCTATAGAACACGCACGTAACTTTTTAAAGCACATCAACTCCACACACCCAAATATTAATTTCACCAGTGAATACAAAACGATCAACAACTAGCATTTCTAAACCTTAATATCACAAGAACAAATACACAGTTTAAAACAAAAATCCACAGAAAATGAGTCGTGTAGATTATACATTCCCTGGAATTCGGCACAAGAAACAAAACTAAAACTGAACATACTAATAAACACAGCCACAAGACTTTGATCACCACACAACCTTAACAAAGAAGTCAGTCAACTAAAACAGGACCTTATCAACATGGATAAATATTCTACAAAAGCAGGAGTCTTAACTAACAACACAGTCCACAGGACAATGAAAAAATCAAACAGCAAAACACTACCATACATTCTAGATAATAGCGACAAAACAACATTTGGAGAAACTCATAACCATAACACTCCAGTAAACACTAAATTCATTTAAAAACCAGGCATACAAATAAAATTTATGCTATGTAAAAACTACCCTTACAATTATAATACCAACGTCATGTACAAAGTACAAGGTAACAACTGACGTGATTTACATATAGGAGAAACAAGCTGAAAATGGAAACCAGGTTTAAGGAACACAAACAAGTCACCCTTCCATGTTCTTGAATATTATATCTCAAATAGCAACAAAGAACACGAACATATTAAGTAAAGAACCAAAGTGAACAAACAAAAAAATAAAGAATTTCTTCTAATAAAAGAAATTAAACCCACATTAAATCAGCACCAAGGAACACTTTTATATCTGTACTAATTACTAGATAATGTTAACTAACATATAATAGGTTAATTATTTACAACGACTCTAATAATTTTACATAGATCATTACTGATATCTCTAGGACACGTGACTCAATGTCATTCATAACTTGATGATGACCTACCTAACGTTGTCATTCGTTTTGTATTTTTCAAATGAAAATTTTCTATTCTCATATCAGCCGTCTCTACTACATATATATAACTTTGATGTTTTATACTTTCATAAGTTTGGTGTGCTATCTTTATAAACCTGATGTCTTCAACTTATATTTTTTTTTCAGGATATCTATCTCTATAGCGTACAACAGTCTACAGCTTAATGTCACAAATCTCTATGGCAACGAATTCATCAACTTCTTCCTACTCGGAATTGTTGAACTACCATCTTATTTCCTTTGTTGGTATCTAATGGAAAAGTTAGGACGACGATGGACCAATGTTGGGTTGATGTTCATGGTTGGTCTTAGTGCTTTGATTCCAACAGTCGTATACTCGAGTAAGTAATATAACATCTACGTTTACTCGGGTAAGTAAAACGTTTTTTATCAATAACACATGAAATGCCTACATTGCAGAAAGATATACATCATTAATAGCATAAACGAGTTGGAAAAATATGTTTATTTTAATCTAGGATAAGTGTAGGAATGAAATGGGGCACAATTCAATTAGAATTACTCAGCAGTCATAAATACACTGCTACAGAGAAGAAAAAAAATTTAGAGGATATCTGGGCAAGGCTATGCAGGGGCTATCTGCGCTGAACATTCATAATTTTGAACTAGACTAGAGGGAAAACAGTAATCAACTCTAATCAACTAATAGACTTTGGCCATCATTTGTGCAATGCGTTCACAGCCCCAAAATGTACAGTGCGATTTTACAGTAACAAGATGCAAACCATGAACCCCAAGATTCACAGTCTAGTACACTAACTACTAGGGAGGCCTGGCATGGCCTAGCGCGTTAAGGCGTGCGCTTCGTAATCTGAGGGTCGCGGGTTCGCGCCCGAGTCGCGCCAAAACATGTTCGCCCTCCTAGCCGTTGGGACGTTATAATGTGACGGTCAATCCCACTATTCGTTGGTAAAAGAGTAGCCCAAGAGTTGGCGGTGGGTGGTGATGACACCTCTAGTCTTACACTGCTAAATTAGGGGCGGCTAGCACAGATAGCCCTCGAGTTGCTTTGTGCGAAATTCCAAAAAAAAAACAAAAAAAAACAACTACTAGGGTCCAGCAAGGCCAGGTGGTTAAGGCACACGGCTCATAATTCGAGGGTCGCAAGTTCGAATCCCTGTCATACCAAACATGCTCGCCCTTCCAGCCGTGGGGGCGTTATAATGTGACGGTAAATCCCACTAATCGTTGGTAAAAGAGTAGCCCAAGACTTGGCGGTGGGTGGTGATGACTAGCTGCCTTCCATCTAGCCTTACACTGCTAAATTAGGGACGGATAGCGCAAATAGCCCTCATGTTGCTTTGCGCGAAATTCAAAAACAAATAAACCAGCTTCTTGACTACGTCCAAAATGATACAAATTGACAAATGTGCTACATGTTAGTAACACAGAACGACTGGCCAAGAATTATTCGTAATTATATTGGAAATTAGCTACTTATTAATAGTTAGAATATTTTGGTATTTTAAACAATAAAGGATGAAAAAACAACAACAAACTATTGGATTACGTTTTATATCTTATTATAGAGAGTGATTTACAGAAGTATTTGTTGGGGATATATCTGTTTATGGTTAACCTGTTACATTTAACATCTTACATGCTATTGGAATAACACTTCTTGAGGATAAAATGGGCAAAGGTAAACCTGTTAATTATTTGTTATATTCTTCTACAATAATTAGTAATGATAAATAACAATGAAATTATTGTTTTAGTTTTCTTAAAAGTTAATTACTGACTTGATTTCTTAAAATAAATAGTGATATTGACCTTCTTGTCATAACAATCAATATTTAAGGAGGTGTTTGAATTATACTGAAAATACAATTAACCCAGAATCATTCTTCAGAAGCTAGTATACAAACTAACATCTCTCCGTTGGTAATGTAATCATTCTTCAATAATTAGTATACAAACTAACATCTCTGCGTTGGTAATGTGATCATTCTTTAGTAGTTTGTATACGAACTAACATCTCTCCGTTGGTAATGTGATCAATCTTCAGTAGTTGGTATACAAACTAACATCTTTCCATTGGTAATGTGATCATTCTTCAGTAGTTGGTATACAAACTAACATCTTTCCATTAGTAATGTGATCATTCTTCAGTAGTTGGTATACAAACTAACATCTCTGCGTTGGTAATGTGATCATTCTTTAGTAGTTGGTATACAAACTAACATCTTTCCATTGGTAATGTGATCATTCTTTAGTAGTTTGTATACGAACTAATATCTCTCCGTTGGTAATGTGATCATTCTTTAGTAGTTGGTATACAAACTATCATCTTTCCATTAGTAATGTGATCATTCTTCAGTAGTTGGTATACAAACTAACATCTCTCCTTGATAATGTAATCATTCTTCAATAATTGGTATACAAACTAACATCTCTGCGTTGGTAATGTCATCATTCTTTTGTAGTTTGTATACGAACTAACATCTCTCCGTTGGTAATGTGATCATTCTTCAGTAGTTGGTATACAAACTAACATCTTTCCATTAGTAATGTGATCATTCTTCAGTAGTTGGTATACAAACTAACATCTCTCCGTTGGTAATGTGATCATTCTTCAGTAGTTGGTATACAAACTAACATCTCTCCGTTGGTAATGTGATCATTCTTCAGTAGTTGGTATACAAACTAACATCTCTCCTTGATAATGTAATCATTCTTCAATAATTGGTATACAAACTAACATCTCTGCGTTGGTAATGTCATCATTCTTTTGTAGTTTGTATACGAACTAACATCTCTCCGTTGGTAATGTGATCATTCTTCAGTAGTTGGTATACAAACTAACATCTCTCCGTTGGTAATGTGATCATTCTTCAGTAGTTGGTATACAAACTAACATCTCTCCGTTGGTAATGTGATCATTCTTCAGTAGTTGGTATACAAACTAACATCTCTCCGTTGGTAATGTGATCATTCTTCAATAGTTGGTATACAAACTAACATCTTTCCATTAGTAATGTGATCATTCTTCAGTAGTTTGTATACGAACTAACATCTCTCCGTTGGTAATGTGATCATTCTTCAGTAGTTGGTATACAAACTAACATCTCTCCGTTGGTAATGTGATCATTCTTCAGTAGTTGGTATACAAACTAACATCTTTCCATTGGTAATGTGATCATTCTTCAGTAGTTGGTATACAAACTAACATCTTTCCATTAGTAATGTGATCATTCTTCAGTAGTTGGTATACAAACTAACATCTCTCCGTTGGTAATGTGATCATTCTTCAGTAGTTGATATACAAACTAACATCTCTCCGTTGGTAATTGATCATTCTTCAGTAGTTGGTATACAAACTAACATCTCTCCGTTGGTAATGTGATCATTCTTCAGTAGTTGGTATACAAACTAACATCTCTCCGTTGGTAATGTGATCATTCTTCAGTAGTTGGTATACAAACTAACATCTCTCCGTTGGTAATGTGATCATTCTTCAGTAGTTGGTATACAGCCGTTGGTGCATTATGATGTGACGGTGAACCGCACTATTCGTTGGTAAAAGAGTAGTCCAAGAGTTGGTGGTGAGAGGTGCTGTCTTCCCTTTAGTCTTACACTGCTAAACCAGAGTCAGGTTGGACTCGTATAGATTTGCACGAAATGAAACCATCTTAATATTATTACTGTACTGTTTTACATTACTATTTATTTTCACCAATATCAAGTTATTTATAGAGTGTTTGTTTAATATTTATTTATTAAACCAGTCATCTCAAAATACTATTTTATATAATAATTATCCTGTTGTGTAAATAATATTGAATCCACAAGATATTATTTCAGTTAAATACTTTTGTTTCCTTGTTTGATTTTACTTTATTATTAATATTTGTATTTGGTTTATTACAGAGATTGGTGTTGGTTTCACTATTGGGTCCCTAGTGGGGAAATTCGGCTCTTCTGGTGCCCTCATGGTTATAGGACAGCAGGCAGCAGAACTTTATCCAACTCCTGTCAGATCTGTTGGAATTGCCGGCAGTTCTACCATTGCTTGGGTTGGCACGATTCTTGCACCTTATATTTTATATTCGGTAAGATTTCCCCAATGTTTATTTTCTTCTTAGGATTGTGACATGCCATGGCCAGATGGTGAGAGCACTTGTTTCCCAGTCAGTGGTTTGTGAGTTCGAATTCCTTCATCAAACGTGCTCTTACGTTCGGCCATGGGGTCATTATAATATGATAGTCAATCCAACTATTTGCTTTAAAATATTCGCCCAAGAGTTGGTGGTGGGTGATCTTGACTAGTGTCCTCCCTCTTTATCTCTTCGAAATTGGAGACGGGTAGTGCAGATAACCCTTGAATAGCTTTGCACAAAATTCAACAAACGAAAAAATATTTACATCGTACATGTTTAAACCTAAACAAAGCAATTTTATTATATTCATATATATGTATTATATTTGTTTAAAATTTAAATTAACATACATTGTTTCTTAGACTTCGTATTTCTCTTTTCGATTTAAGACTATAACTTGAAATTAATAAAGCATATTAACTATACTTTATTAAGACTTAATTATGGAATATTTATTATAGACTTTATTTATAACCATTTATTGTCTAGATGATATTTAGATTTATAACAGTTGGTTTTTTCTTTTGTTTTTCTTTTTATAGAAACTAAATGAACAATGTCATCTGATACATTGATATTTTGAAAAAGCCTTACAATTCATTCTACATTTTACAACGCTAAAAAATCGTGTTTCTATAACCGTGGTGGCGAGAGCGCACGTAGCCCTTTGTGTAACTTTCTGCTTAACAGCCAACCAGTATTGAAAGACAAGCCACAATGGCACGGCCGTATGTTTGCGGAGTTACACCACTACAAACCGGGTTTCTATACCTGTGGTGGGTAGAGCACAAATTACCCATTATGTAGCTCTGTGCTTAATTGAAACCAACAACAAATCAAAGGACAAAATTCCTAAGTATTTTTGTTGTTGTTGTTACACATTTAATCGTCACAACGGCTTTTGAGGGTTTAACAGATTTGATCCATCACCTCTCCCTGTCTGGCACTATATTTTAAAACAAATGTAACTTGAGGATAATATAAAGAATTTTGGACGTGTTAGACAACACCATTTTTTAAACTAAATGTTATATTAGGATGATACAACAAACTTATTTGTCTAACATTATTAGGCCCGGCATGGCCAGGTGGGTTCAAGCGTTCAACTTGTAATTCGAGGGTCGCGGGTTCGAATCACCGTCGCACCAAACATGCTCGCCCTTTCAGCCATGGGAGCGTTATAATGTGACGGTCAATCCCACTATTCGTTGGTAAAAGAGTAGTTCAAGAGTTGGTGTTGGGTGGTGATGATTAGCTACCTTCCCTTTAGTCTTACACTACTAAATTAGGGACGGTTAGCACAGATAGCTCTCGTGTAGTTTTGCGCGAAATTCAAAAACCAAACCAACTAACATTATTTTTAGTCGCAGCGTAGCAGCTCATAGATTGGATGGGTGGGTTTGGCGTTTTATGGCGCACAGTAACTAGGCTATCTGCGCCTCATAGATTGGTTCCGAGTTGTTGTTGATTTTGAGTATTAACTTTTAGCTTGGTCAACTCTTGACCAATTTGAGATTTTATTACAGTTTTGGACTCAGGAGGTCAAACCCTTTCAATTCATGAATCTTACCATGCCCAATCTCTCATAGATTAACTTACTCTAATCCTGCTTATAATAATTTCAATTTGAGAGTAAGCTGATAGAGATCTTGATCGGATATACATGCACCCCACTCCTGGTATTGTTGGCGCACAGAAATATAACTAAGACAATGGGAAAATAGTCTTATAGAATAAGTTACTCTAATCCTACCTAATTAATTTCAACTGCAACGACTATTGAGGATTCCATCTGGATTTAAAACCAAATGTTAATTTAAGATGTCATTAAGTTTCTGTATTTGGAAGCTTGGATTCTCCTTCTAATACGGTTTATAAAATAAAATCTTAATTTTTAGGTGACTTACAGTAGTGTGTTAGGACAAGACAATATTTTGTTATTCCTCCCATTTTATGTGGCTAATTCTTCTATGTCATTGTGGTAATGTTTCACTGATCTCTGTTGACAACTGAATGAGTCAGAGTAAGAATACTTATCATTCTATAGAACTCATGTGTACTTGTATCAAAGTTATGCCATAAGGGTCCTGCTTGAATGAACGTACTGATCAAATTTACGGTCTGAAACAACTGTCATGGCACCCCAAGCAGTGTCTTAATTATATAGAAAGAAACTAGCAAGGAGTTAGCACTTGGTACCGATATATGCTAGAAGGAATCAGTTTAATAGCACTCTACAAATAAACCTTGATAAAAACAATGTTTAATACTGCACATTAAGTTTTGTTGCCATGCCACGGTCCCAAAAGTGTAGAGAATTGTTAATAGAACAGAGAGTTTACATAAATGCTTTACGTAATGCTGGTTGGACTCTTTGATAAATTGCTGTAGACTTTGAAATTCTTCCTAAACTCTGTCATGTACAACTTAGATCGTGAGACCGAGACAGGTACGTTTGAAAGTAGCAAAGGAAGAGGCAGAACACCTAAACTCAATGAAACTGATGTTAAGTATCTTCATTTATGCAGCCTTTGGCACAGAAGTAAGACTGTTACTGATCTCAAGCATGAGATACACAACCATGTAAGAAATGACGGAAAAGTGTCCAAACCTACAGTATCAAGAATACTAAACCAGAATGGAATATTCGGTCGTATAGTAATTTAAAGACCTTTACAAAAACTGACCTGCTGATGATTGAAAAAGAGTGTTATAGACTTATGAGTTTACGTCTGACATATTTGGTTCAAAGCGTAGGTTGTACGTCCAGCGAAGGAAAGGCGAAAGATACTCAACGCATATCACCTACCATGAAGCATGGGGGAGCACTGTGATAGTTTGTGGGTGATTTTCTACAGATGCAACTGAAGATATTTGTAAAATAGATGAAATTATAGACCAACGTAAATATCATCAGATATGTATGTGTTTTCTTATAACAAAGCCACATCGAGGTATCTGCTGAGTCCACCGAGGGGAATCGAACCCCTGATTTTAGCGTTGTAAATCCGTAGTATTATCGCTGTACCAGCGGGAGACCCATCAGATACTTATCCGTCATGGTATACCCAGTGATTTACGTATTATTGGTAAAATAGTTTACTACCAACAAGATAATGACCCCAAACACTCATCAAACCTGTGCAGAAATTACTTAGCTGAGAAAGAAAGAAGCTACTGGAGTCATTTAAATGATGTAATGACTATACAGAGCCCCAATCTTAATCCAATTGAGCAGATCTGAAATTTGATGATCAAAACTTGAAAAATCAAAAGTTATTTCCAAAGAACATTTATGGGAGTTTATTAGAGACACTTGGAGTAAAATAAACAAAGAGCACTTTGATCAAATATGTAGCAACAAGGCCTGAAAGACTGTCTGCAGTTAGTAAAACAAGAGGGGGGCAAACAAGATATTAACTGTTTGCTGAACTCAAACACTTCCACTGAGTTTCTGTTATACTAAATATGAATAAAATGTTTTATCTGTGATTTATCTCCCATCGTTCTTTGAACGTGGGCTGAAATCCAACTTTTGACTTTGTTCTGACACTTTGGCATAGTGCTGTATATTTTAATTTCATATTAATATTAGAGACATTTTTATGTTTTTGTGATTTTACTTCGCCTAATCATGTATGCTGTTGAGCTTTGTTTTGTGTGTGTTGTTGTTGTTTTTTTATAGCAAAGCCACATCAGGTTATCTGCTGAGCCCACCGCGAGGAATCGAACCCCTGATTTTAGCGTTGTAATCCGAAGACATACCGCTGTACTAGCGGGGTACTGCTATTAAGCATTTAATAAAAACTATTAAATCTATCTTAATTTTGCGATGTTTATTTAGCCTTAAATTGAATTATTTTACCAAATATACAACTAGTAACACTTGTTTTATATAACCAACCAATGTTTGAGAGACAAAAAAAAAACACAACACATTTGGTTTTGTCATTGTGATATAGCCGTTTAATTCTACACTCCCCGGGGGGAATGATAAACACAATGTTAGACCGTTCTCTAATTGAAGTTCCTCGCTAGTACAGCGGTACGTCTCCGGATTTACAACGCTAAAATCAGGGGTTCGATTCCCCTCGGTGGGCTGAGCAGATAACCCTTTGTGGCTTTACTATAAGAAAAACACAAAACACACTCTAACTGAATGAAGAAACCAACTCTAAGGTTTTAGTGTTACATTGTTAAGTTATAGAAAGTAGGCTAAGGTTGATTTACAGAGTTTAGATATCGAATTTTGTGGTTACTTATTTACGTATAAAAAACACTCGTGATTACTGATCAATTAAATTGGGTTACTTATTTACGTATAAAAAACACTCGTGATTACTGATCAATTAAATTGTAAACAGGACTTTAAAAACAACTAAATCTTTTAATTTCCGCCAGGGCACATACGATTATCGTTTCCCATTCTTAATTATTGGTGGAGTTTCGCTGGTAGCGTCTGTGGCTGCATCGTTCCTACCAGAAACGCTACACGCTAACCTGCCACAAACCATTGAAGACGGTGAAAACTTTGGTCTGGATCAAAAATTTTTTTCTTGCATTGGGTAATTCTTTTTTTTTACCACATTTCGTTATTTTTATACTTGTGGTTTTGTTTGTATGACGAATATTATCACATTTCTTTAAATTACCAATTATTTTGTTCACATTTTGTTAATCTTTTCAGCGCAAGGGCTAACAGCGTTCATAACAACTTGTTAATAAATAATACCTAGAACTTGTTAATAGTAAATTTTATTATTTGTTCTTGTTTTTATTTATCAAAACATGAATTTAAGTGAAGAAAAGATGAAGTAAGCAGCACTGCTGAGCCGCAGAAACTAGTCTGTTGTAGTGAATCAAAGAAACAGGTTAGGACTTTACTTCATCACTTCTTCACTGAAATTCACATTCTAGCGAAAAAAATGAAATTAAAAATGAATAAATGACCAATTATTCCACTGGATAATAATGGGTAATTAATTATGAAAGTGTATTACATGTTGTCCAAACACCTAAAGTATTTAGTGGTGAGTAAAGCAATGTAAATAAAAATCAAATGAACAACTTTAATTATTAATAATCAGTATTTAGTAGTTGTCAACACGAACAATAATTAATATTCATTAATAGCATATCTAATTAAATAAGTAAATTGTCCTCAGCATTTATATTTTTTATTATGATTCTTAGCCACAGTTGGTTCTTACGTTCTCCACCAGAGACTCAGTCCTACAAGTCTTCGCTTTCATTGGTTCTTCAAGAGAAAGAAGGTGAAAAAAACAACTGAAAGTCTGCACACTTCACTTTTTAAAGAGTGATTTATAAACATTATTACAACTGATTGAAAACACTTTCATCATCCCTAATTATACATTAATGTTATGGACAAACAAAACAACTAAACTACTAGTGTTAGATCACGTGTGTCATATAAGGTAGATTATTTTGTGATACAAAAAATATATAGTTGCAGAAGCAAGAGCCTCATTTGGCCAAACACATATTTCAAAAGTTTTTGTTCTGGTTATTAAGATATTCAAGCAAATGTGATTTAAACCTTCTTTTAGTAAATACATGGAACAGGTTCAGCTCTCATTTTTAACTTTTCATATCGTATTCTGTACGTATCAAAACCTTATCAGAAAAACTGGTGTTTGTTTGTTTATATTGTTTTGATTTTGTTTGTTTTGAATTTGAATGTTTGATAAGGGGCATTGGCGAATATGAATAAATGAAACATTTCTAAGCGAATGATATTCTAAATGAAATAACCTACGTAACTAATTTTGATTATACTGTACTGTTATTCATAAAGTTTAAAGGTGTAATGTTGTTCTTCCAATCCAGAGACCGCTTATGACCACTGGGGTAACAAATAATCAGTCAATATCATCCATGGATTTAAAATATCAGGTAATCCCTTAAGTAATGTCCGATTTTTGGTTCAGAAAAAGAGAAATGATTTCAAACGCTTTTAATGTTATTTAATCAATAATGTATGTTCCAACATTACTAATTACTTCCCGCCAACGATTCACGAGCTTCTGAATGCCATTTCCATAAATTCTTGAGGTTTGGAGGAGAAGAATATAGAGAGGGTAGTTTTGACATCTTCTTGTGTTCCAAGCTCTTTTCCATCAAGATTGTTCTGCAAACTTCAGAAGAGATGATAATCAGATGGGACAAGGTCTGGAGAATAAGGTTTGTTTGTTTGTTTTGGAATTTCGCACAAAGCTACTCGAGGGCTATCTGTGCTAGCCGTCCCTAATTTAGTAGTGTAAGACTAGAGGGAAGGCAGCTAGTCATCACCAGCCACCGCCAACTCTTGGGCTACTCTTTTACCAACGAAAAGTGGGATTGATCGTCACATTATAACGCCCCCACGGCTGGGAGGGCGAGCATGTTTGGCGCGACTCGGGCGCGAACCCGCGACCCTCAGATTACGAAGTGCACGCCTTAACGCGCTAGGCCATGCCGGGCCCCAGGAGAATAAGGATGATGTGGAAGTTTTCCCAGTCTAAGCCTTTGCAAATGTGATCCTTGCTGTATGGGGCCGTGCATTATCCTGGTGTAGTACAACAACTTTACGTTTGATCAAAGCAGGCCTCTTTTCTTTCAGTGCAACATTCAAGCGCTCTAACTATTGACAGTAGAAGTAGAAGTCTGATATAATCGTTACATTAAATAGCAGCGACTCAAATTGGATCACACCAACAATATCCCACCAAACGCTTAACAAGACTTTCCTAGGGTGTAGGTCCGTTTTGGACTATGCTTTAGCCAGTTTACCTGTATTGGGCCATTATCTGCAGCACTTAACATTTTTATAAAATATCCAATTTTCATCTCCAGTCACTAACCTGTTCAAAAAAGGTAAGTTACGTTCACGAGAGTTCAGTTATGTACAAATGTCCATTCTTGTTCTGAGGTTGGCTTGTGTCTAATCATGGGGGACTCATTTTCCAAATTTCGACACCTTTCCAAACTGTTACAGATGACGGTGAACTGTCGAATGGGTTGAATTAAGCATCTATGCTAGGTCTTCAACTGTTACAGCAAAATCTTCAAATGCGACCAGCAGCAAGTCATCATTAAATCGAACAGATTGACCTGAACTTGGCACATCACTTAAGCTGTAGTTACCTGATCTAAACTTTTGAAACCACCTTAGAAATTTTCTTTCGTTGAGAGACTCCGCACCATAAACACCTTGAATGTTTCTTGTAGTTTCTGCTGCACTATTGCTTTTTTTAAAACTCATAAAGCATTATATGCCTAATGTGCTCCTCAGACACATCCATCTTCATAAAGATTTATTTGATCAATGATATGAAAAAGTAGAGTTGGGTTAGTTTCTTTTATTTGTCTGAACATTTTTATACACGTCCTATTACACATGTTAGTCATTAAAGCCTTCTACAAAGACAGAAATGATGATGCACTTTCTGTATTAAATTTTTGGACGTTACTTATAGGATGATCTGATACTTAACTTGATCTGTATGTTATCAAACAAGTAATTCTCTGCATAGGGAGCCGTAGTTTTCTTTGTGTTTTTTTTTTTTTTAATTTCGCGCAAAGCTACACAAGGGCCATCTGCGTTAACTGCCCTTATTTAGCAGTGTAAAACTATAGGGAAGGCAACTAGTCATCACCGCACAGCGCCAACCCTTAGGTTATTTTTTAACAACGAATAGTAAGATTGACCGTCATATTATAATGCCTCCATGATTGAAAGGACTAACGTGTTTAGTGTGAGAGGGATTCGAACCCCCGATCCTCAAGCAGCGAGTCGAGCGACCTAACCACCTGTCCAACTCAAATGATGTGTTCTGGAACTGAACGAAAGGCTTTTGAGTAGTGGCCTGTGGAAGACAAACGACAAGTCTGAAATGCTATTTATTGACAGGCCTCTTGGTTTAAATTCAAAATTATCGGCGATTTACGTTATCTGCGATTTTTAAATTTCAAAGTATTTTAAATTTTTGGTTTTAAATGCTTTTATTGCTTAGTTTGATGCATATTGTAAACGTTTATGTTTAGATTTAAAATTATTGTGAAAGAAAGAAATAAAATAATGATAAAGTATACAATTTTTAAAGTACACAATTTAAAATTTATTATGTAAATAAACACAAGGTGTTTAAGCCTTAACTACGTCCAATGGCTATATTGAGGAGATTCTGAAAGAGGTGGAATTTCCTTTCTTAACTGTGTTAGGTCTGTAGGCTTACAACGGTAAAAAGTGAGTTTCGATCCCGTGATGCGGAGAGCAGAAATAGCTTATTGTGTAGTTTTGCGTTTACGAATCACTAAAATAACTGTTGCTAAATATTTAGCTAATAGCATTTAACCTTCTTGTTGCAAAACGTAATTAAAAGCTGACACTTTTTCTGTATGCGAATTCTTGATATGATTCTTGGTGTTGCAACATGATACCAGAAATAAAGACCTACGATAAACTATGGTTTATAGTTTATTTCTATTTTTCTGGACAGTTTTCTTCAATAGAATAAGTAAACTTAACAGTGAATTCTAAACTGTTAAGCTAATTGGTAAAAATTTCTCAAGCTTTCTCTGCCACATTACACAAGTGTAACAGACATACCTAAACCACACTTCTGATTTAAGTTTAGCGTTCATTAAAACATTAGTTTTGAACCTATCCATGGAAGTATCACACAAGTGAAACGTTTCAATGGTGGTACTTATGGCTAAACCTCCAATAAGTTCATATATCATGTTGAACTGGAAGAAAAAAATCCACACAAGCTTTGTTAAACTTTGGACATCTAAAGTTTCAAAAATTCAGGTTATTCATTCGCATTCACTTTAAACAGCTTTTTTAATTTGTACTTTTGTAAATACAGGTATTTCTCGATTTGCACGATAGTTACGTTCCAGAAATTGGTCACATAAATCAAATGTTATTTCCCATAGAGCATGCACGATGCATGCAATCCCAGTGCAAATGACATTAGTCAAGCCTTAATATATTGGAGTAATATGCAACAGAAGAATTACAGTAGAAAAACTTGTGAAAAGCCTTCGATAAATTCCGGCACATTCAAGGTGGGATCATCGCGCGTGGCCTGTAGGTTGCGAACACCGTTGATCTCCCGTCTCCATCGTTTCCCAAACTACCTCTTTACTTATAGTGTTATATGTGCTGTCTATGCTCACGTAGTCAACATAATATCTACGGAAAACATCAGCTCCAGTGTGAAGCATGATAAATTGATTTTAATGACAAAACGGACCCTGACAACTGCACAGATAACCGCAATGTCATTGTCGTTGTAACGTCACTTCAACTGTAGTGAGTTGCGTTATCACATATGTTGTGGTAATAAAGCGTCTGCATCGGCTAAACCTTCAACCACAGAGTGAATATGTTTCTCTTTGTACAATACATAAATCGCTCGAAAATCGCGTTAATTCCAATTCGCAAACGCGTAAATCGAGAAAATTGTGTTATTCCACCGATCGCGTTAATCCAAAAACGCATAAATCAAGAACTTCCTGTAACAATGCAATATCAATGTTACAATTTCGAATTATCTTTCTTATTTTATCTACACATTCTTTACAATTTCTCGCTGTTTTTATTACTAACAAAATAAAACGTACATGCTATAAATTCAGATACATTGTAATTACTTAAACCTATATTTCACAGCCTGGATCTAGATAATCACCTGTTAAACGGTGTGAATTCTATCTGTAGAATCTCTTTGTTTTTATTTTAAAACTCAATTATTTACATATGTAGCAAGTGAATGAAGGTGGCTAAGAAAATAAAACAGTAAATGAAGAAACGAGACCATTCATGGTTACATCAGGATCCCGATGAATACTGCTTTGTTATTCATATACATATGTTTATAATTTAGAAAAAATCCTATCATTTGGAACAAGAAATCTGGTAAATGTTTCAGATAACTCTCTTTTTGGTTATTAGACAAAGTTTCGTAAATTAATAATTGTTCTATACGAATCACTTCACGCTACGTTACTCTAAGCCTTTCCCATTAAACTCAGAGTTACTTTAGTCTTGTCCAGTTTTTCACTGTTCTTGTTCATGCGTCATTTCATTTTGTTCTGTTTTCCAACACCCTCATTCTTTCAATCTAAGGCTTATCTTGAACATCTGATCATCAAAACTTTGTCCACCATGATGGTTCATGTTTTTAATTAATCATGCTAGTAACAAAATAAAATGTGGAACATGGAAGAGCAGCTTTGGTATAAATGGGCCAAGTTACTGAGGGAAATTTTGTAAAGGAAGAAAAACGAAAATCGTTAAAAAACAAATAATAATTTCGTAGTAAAACTGAAGTCTCAGAAATAATATCAACTAACATATAAAGACTCCTACGATCCAGGTGTTATAGTACAGTAGTGGTATTTATAACAGAATCGTGATGAAAAAAAATGGCAGCTGTAAAAATCACCTCTACAATCATCATTAAAACGTCTGAATATTAACAATGAATATTAAATAGAATTGACTGAGCATAACTAAAACTCCTTGTACTGATAAAACCGACTAAATCACTATACATGTTTGTGGAGTAAATTAAAATTTCACGATTAAAACGAATTTTCATCTAAGTAAGAGATATTTCCAGACCTGAAAAAATTACAAACCTTATCTCTCTAACACTTTCAGGGATCTTTTGCGTCTCGGGTACGAATGATTTCTTTCTTGTACCGAAAAGAATACTAGTGTGTGTGTGTGTATATATATATATATATATATATAACGGACGATGCGATACTTTGGACGTATAATTAGATTTGAAGATAGGTTGGTAGAGGTTCTCCAATCGTTCCAATGGTATTTGGGTATTTTGCCCTGGAGGGTCAGGTTCACTTTGACCTCTTCCTCCTTCCTGAACTTATTTTCCCTAACTGTTTGTATGTTAGGTCCTTTTCAGGGCAATGTCCATTTATAGTCTATTATTCACAGTAGTCAAGGTAGCTGGTGGCAATTTTTTTTTTTATCTGATTATTATTTTAAAATACATAAATATGTAAACTATAAATATTATATTTAAAGTTTATATACATACATACTTTACTTTACTTTATTTTTCTTTATGTTTAAAATATATGTTAATTGGGGAGAGATATTTAGGATTTTCTTCATCATGTATGAGGTACCTATCTAGTTCGCATAATAAATCATTTTTCATCCATTTTTTGTTAAAATATCTAATTGTAATATTTAGGAGTCTATCTGATATGGTTGGTATGTTCGAGTAATTGTGAATGAATTTAGATGATGTTGATCTCGGTACTCTGTATGCTGTTGTGAGAAGTGTATTTTGTATTGTTTGTAGTTTAGTTTTGATTGTTTTATTACTTACAGTTACCCAAGCTGGAGCTGCATATTCTATTACTGGTCTTATATATGTTTTGTATATTTTCAAAATGTTATCTGTAGATGCTCCACTGTGTTTACCAGTTAGACTCCTAACATAGTTGGTTCTTCGCCAAATTTTATTTTTAATTTCGTTGACATGATTGATCCAAGTTAATTTTGAATCATAAGTCAGACCTAAAAATTTTGCTGATTGGGCAATC
The DNA here is from genome assembly GCF_004210375.1 of Tachypleus tridentatus. Taxonomy (NCBI): domain Eukaryota; kingdom Metazoa; phylum Arthropoda; class Merostomata; order Xiphosura; family Limulidae; genus Tachypleus; species Tachypleus tridentatus. The sequence goes on along the minus strand of NC_134831.1, from coordinate 165,705,160 downwards.
TGGAGTAGAGTGCCATTCATATATATTTCTAGCTGTTGTTTTCTGTGTTTTGTCGATTTCGTAAAGAGTACCAGCTGAGTTTTTGCTGTGTTTATTTTAATTCTATATTTTTCACAGTATTCACTAATTCTATTTAATTGTGGTTGTATGTTTGTAGCTGCTATCGTGGGTGTTGCAGCACTTTTCCAGATTGCCACATCATCTGCGAACTGTGATGAGAATCCATGATTTGGATCCTTCAATGGCATATTGTTTACATACATGATGAAGAGTATAGGGCTAACCACCCCTCCCTGTGGGACACCAGCTAGTGGAGTAAAGTATTCGGAAAAAGTTCCTTCTACGTTTACTCTACATTTTCTGTTTTCCAGAAAGTTAGATAACCAGCGAATAATTCCTCGCGGTAGTTCCATTTCATTCATTCGGAACCTTAGACCATCGTGCCAAACGGTGTCGAATGCTTTCTCGATATCGAGGAAGCAAGCGACTGTACATTCTTTTTTTGTTGAAACTATCTATTATAGTTTCGGTTAATCTTATTAAATGATCTGTCGTTTGTCTAAATTTTCTGAATCCATTCTGTTCTTCTGGTAATTTTGATGTTATCTCCAAGAATGTGGAGAGTCCATTACTTATTATTCTTTCGAGAATTTTGCCAACACAGCTGGTCAGACTGATTGGTCGGTAGCTATTTGGTTTATTCGCTGGTTTTCCTTCCTTATGGAACATTAATATATTTGCTAGCTTCCAAGAAACTGGGATATATCCTGAGGATAGCGATAGGTTAAATAGTGAATTTAGGTGGTCAAACAATTTCGGAGTGCCGTTTTTTAGGAGAATAGCTTGTATTTCATCTTCTCCTGGCGCTTTGTTTTTGGTGTTTTTTTATAGCTTCTAGTATTTCATGTAAGGATATTTCCTTTGTTAGTAATGTGCTTTCATAATCAGTGTTAGAACTTATATTTGTATCAGTTATGTTTACTGGAAATATTGGTTCATATTGATGTTTATTGTTTGCTATGTGATCAGTGACTTTATTGTAGAAGTATGTATTCATATCTGGATCTGTGTGAGTTTTAAATGTATTTTGGAGTTGGTCCTTGAAAGCTTCGGCTATTTCTTTATTTGTATGTGCAATGGTGTTATTGTGTTCAAGTGGAGGATATTTCTTTGTGTTTGTGTTTTCATTTGTGAATCTTTTAAGATGTGACCAGAATTTTTTCGGGTCAGTTATGTCATTTAGTTTATTACAGTAATTGAATAGAGGTTCTGATGAGTTTGTTAGTTTGTTTTGAATTTCGCGCAAAGCTACTCGGGGGTTATTTGCGCTAGCCGTCCCTAATTTAGCAATGTAAGACTAGAGGGAAGGCAGCTAGTCGTCACCACCCACCGCCAACTCTTGGGCTTCTCTTTTACCGACGAATAGTGGGATTGACAGTCACATTATAACGCCCCCACGGCTAAAATGGCGAGCATGTTTGGTACGACCGGGATTCGAACCCGCGCCCCTCGGATTACGAGTCGAACACCTTAACATGCTTGGCCCTGCTGGGCCGTTCTGATGAGTAATAAAAGTGAATCAAATATACGCTCGCCTCATGTTTGGTATTGCTGGTACACAAAAATATAATTAATAAAAAGGAAACAAACAAATACAATAAAAAAAGATTAAATTTTATAAAGACAAGTAGGGATTGATATATAGGTAACCTAGCTAGTTTTAGTCATTTAAAAAGTTTTAATGCCATAAAAATTATTTAAACGAGAAAGTCAGGACTACAAAAATTGAATTATTTTAAAACTTTAAAAAATTATCCCTACTTTCGCTCAGGCTAACACAACAAAACATTATCTAAATGTAGGGATATTTTATTTTTATTTTAAGTAACTCAGTTTTTGTAGGTTTAATTTTCTTATTTCAATACTTTTGTAGCATTAAACGTTTTTACGTTACTATAGACAACTAGACTATGTATCCATATTTATCTTTATATTGTTTTATTGTACTTTTCATTACACACACCTTTATAGTAGGGGCACGGCATGACTAGGCGGATAAGGCAATCGACTCGTAATTTGATGGTCGCGGGTTCGAATCCCCGTCAAACCAAACATGTTTGCCCTTTCAGCCGTGGGGACATTTTAATGTGACGACCAATCTCACTATTCGTTGGTAAAAGAGTAGCTCAAGAGTTGGCGTGGGTGGTGATGATTAGCTGACTTCTCTCTAGTCTTACACGTCTTACACTGATAAATTGGGGACGACTAGCGCAGATAGCCTTCGTGTAGCCTTGCGCGAAATTCGAAACAAACAAACCAATCCATGGCAGGTTACTACACCATGTGAATTAATTATTTAATCTTAGCCTTAATTTGATGCTGGTTCGTCATTCTTAACGAATAAATACGTCTATATTTCTTGTCTTATAATTTTGTGGAAATAATATTGCTTCTATGTTGTATTTTATATATATTTACCTATACTTACAAATCAAGTTGATAATCATGTACAATTTAAAACTATTTACATTCTTAAGACATAGTTTATTTATTAACAGGCTAAGCTTGGTCTTGTCTTTAGCTTGTTGGGTTTGAGATCGAAGGATTCACGGCTCATGTCGTGAACCCACTGAACACATTCCGCACTTTCGGATGTACGTGCGTAATAAAAGTGAAAGTCAGCACCATTATTTGGCTCATGAGGAACCAGGCAAGTCTCTTTTGGCATGGTGTGCTTCTAGCTGACTGTCTTCACCCTTAGTCAATGGTTTCAAAATTCAGGATTGCTATACCTAAACACAAGTAGTGTCAGATATGGGATATTTACCCCTACTTTATCTAATGCACATAATGTGTCGTATTCAGGTTGAAAATCATAACACCAATTGTTCATCAATCAATATATCTTGGTTACTGTTTCACCTTGCGACTGTAATCACCAAAAACTTGGTGTTTGAAAACGCTGTCATTCATTGTAAAGGAAAGTTATATACACAGCTCTTCTGCAGGATGTGATAACATCCACTTGATTTTATAAAACTACATTCTTTGTTTTTTTAGATCGTAAAGTTCTTTCTAGTTACTGACCTCTTAACCAGTCCTATATAATTTAGCCAATAAATATTTTTAAGTCTTCTTTTTGTTTCCAGACAATATCAATATCACTCGACGGTCATGTGTGAGCTGAGTTAGATTGGCTTTAAGCTAAAAGATAGCGCTGCGCTCGATACTTGCTAACTTCAATGTTGTGTGTTTTCATTATAAGCCAGTTACCATACTACAAGCTTACAATACGACTAAAAGTTATCTTATAATGAAAATCACTTTAAAACTTTTGTGAGATATTGATTTATAACATTAAAAATGAATTCTTAAAACTTATTTTTATGCATATTTCTAGATCAAAACAGTGAGGTATGCTTAGTATTTCCTGCCCTCTATTAGTATATTCATAAACTAACCAAACCGGTCTTTAGCACTTCAACACCAATAAACGTTTATTCAACCAATGAAAAGCCGTATATTTCTGTTTGCTGTAATCACTGAACTACAGCAAAGATTTCTAGGAATTTTCAGAAACTTCGTACTCAACTAAATCGTATAAAAATGTTTGTTATAAATATTTCTTAACTGTAAATGTTGTACCAACGATTTCACGCTTCTACTCTTCTGTGTACAGTGAATGCAGCTCGAAGTTGTTAAGCTTGTATTACTACAACAAGTCGGAAACTTGTAAGTAACGATTTTTGAACCACACATATATATAAGACTCAAATGTTGTTGTTTTAGATTTCTTATACAGTAGAGTTAAAAATTTTAAAATGTATTTTTAATATTTCGGTTAACACATAATAAAGAACAAAATATTTCTGGTAATCATTCAATGATTAATTAGTAATATATCTGTCTGTGAGGCTGTGTTGGTGATAAAGTCATACATTAATAATAAATTTGTTAGGCAGTGAAGATAAAGCTATACAGTGATAATAAATATGTTTGTTTGTTTGGAAGTAAGCACAAAGCTACACAATGTGCTTGCTATCTGTGCTTTGCTCATTATGGTCGGTTTCGCTGTACCACTAGAGAGCGAAATAAATCTCTATCAGATTATGTTGATGATAAAGTTATACTATTATAATAAATCTGTCAGTCAGATTATGTTGATGATAAACTTATACTATTATAATAAATCTGTCAGTCAGATTATGTTAATGATAAAGTTATACTATGATAATAAACCTGTCAGTTAGATTATGTTGATGATAAAGCTTTACTATTGTAATAAATCTGTCAGTCAGATTATGTTGATGATAAAGCTATACTATTATAATAAATCTGTCACTCAGATTATGTTGATGATAAACTTATACTATTATAATAAATCTGTCAGTCAGATTATGTTGATGATAAACTTATACTATTATAATAAATCTGTCAGTCAGATTATGTTAATGATAAAGTTATACTATGATAATAAACCTGTCAGTCAGATTATGTTGATGATAAAGCTATACTATTGTAATAAATCTGTCAGTCAGATTATGTTGATGATAAAGCTATACTATTGTAATAAATCTGTCAGTCAGATTATGTTGATGATAAAGCTATACTATTATAATAAATCTGTCAGTCAGATTATGTTGATGATAAACTTATACTATAATAATAAACCTGTCAGTCAGATTATGTTGATGATAAAGCTATACTATGATAATAAACCTGTCAGTCAGATTATGTTGATGATAAACTTATACTATTATAATAAATCTGTCAGCCAGGCTATGTTGATGATAAAGCTATACGGTAATAATAAATTTATCAGTCAGGCTAAGTTGTTGATAAATTTAGACGTCAGAAGTGTAATGTTATCGTCAAAATGGTACGTTGTTCGCTCTTCTATGTAAAGTGTTTTCTCAGCCCAAACGAGCCGTTTTTGCATATAAATGAGTATAAACCTGTTTTATCCCACAGTATATAAACCTGTTTTATCCCACAGTATATAAAGCTGTTTATACTATTTATCGTTATAAGTGTATGTCCTTCATAGGAGTGACGTAACAGTCTGAAATCTGAACACATTACTTTATTTCTGTAATATCCCCATTTTCCACGTATAGTTACTGAGTGTTACGAGGACGCATGAGGAAAGTTCAGAACTTCAACAACAAGTTAAAACCGGTTGTTATGACTGTACCGGGGGGTAGAAATTATGTTATCCAACTCACCAGAACATTCTATAACTATAAAGTTTCACTTTTAGTATAAATGAGTTGAATAACATTATCATTTGGAATTATAGTATAAAGTGAACCCTTTTTACCCATTTTAAGCGAGACTCAGAGCTCAAGGGTTCAGGGGGTTGTGTTTACGAAACTGTGGGTATGTGCACGTCAGTCTTTATCCGCGGTATAGTGGCTCTTAGAATAGTTCAAGTTTCTATATTCGAGTACTAACTTTTAGCTCATAGCTCTCTTAAGCAATTTGAGATCTAATTACAGCTTTAGATTCAGGAGCTTAAAAACCTTTTGACTGGTGTATATGATTATGCCCAAACTCTAACAGATTAACTTACTCTATTCCTACCTAAAATAATTTTAATTTGAGGGTAGGCTGGTAGAGGTCTTGAATTTACTCGCACCTTACGCTTAGTATTGCTGGCAGACAAAAAATATAGCTAATAAAAAAAGGGAGAAAGGTCTCGTAGATTAATTTATTGGAATCCTGATAAAAAAAAATTCAAATTCTGCGACTATTGAGGATCCCTCTTTTTAAATAATTCATAATGTACAGAGTAATTAACAAACTAACTGGAGCACTTTTCTTGATAATTGAAGTTACTTTCCTGTTGATTATGTTTCCTTTGTTTTCAAGGCTATAATTTTCATTTTAGAAAAAGCGATGAGGCAACTTCTTCCTATGCCTCAATCTGTTCAACTGGATTCCGTCGATATTGTATTAGTTCGAGAAAAACAAAAACTAAATAATGAAGAACAGACGTCATGTTTGAGAAGGGGCATTGGCGAATATGAATAAATGAAATATTTCTGAGCGAATGATATAATAAATGAAATGACCTGCATAATTAATTTCGATCTTACTGTACTGTTATCCATGAAGCTTAAAGGTGTAATGTTGTTCTTCCAATCCAGAGGCCCCTTACCATCACTGTGGTACCTTAAAAGGGAAGGCAGATAATCAATCATCGCTAACTTGTAATTCTTGGGAAATACGTACATAGGTGGATTTAAAATACTTAACTTGATCTGGGGCTTATCAAATAATTAACTCCCTGCATAGGGAGTTGTGGTTTTGTTTTGTTTTGTTTTTAATTTTGCGCAAAGCTATAGAGAGCTACCTGCACTAGCCGTCTGTAATTTAGCAATATAAGAATACAGGGAAGGCAGCTAGTCATCACCACCAATTGCCAACTCTTGGACTACTCTTTTACCAACGAAGAGTGGAATTGACTGTTACATTATAATGCTTCTACGGCTGAAAGGGCGAGCATGTTTGGTGTAATGAGATTTCGAATCCGCGACCATCATATTACGAGTGGAGCGCCCTTGCCGGGCCTTGTAGTTTTGAATGTGGAACAAGCTTGTATACCTTTAAATATAAAGGAGTGAATTGTTTGGACTTTAGACGCTAATTGGAAGGATACAATTCAAGTGCACGTTAGGTAAATTATAAAACTTACCAAATGTCATAATTATAATGAATGTCTTCACACTTCAGTGAGAGAGGAAGGAAGAGTGATTTGGCTCTATGGTAGAGTTCTGGATTTCTGAACTGACGATCCGAGTTTGAACCCGTACAATATCATAATTTATCATTCCCCTACTTTAAGGTGTGAATGCGTTATAAGAGTGGCTGTCAATTCTTTAGCATGGAAAGTAGGTTGTTGAGGCTACTGATTTGCTTTTTCCTATGTGTTTAGTAGTTTAAAATTAGAAACAGTTGTGGTTAGCCTTAGTAGTTCTGATATAAAATACATATAAGACCATGTATGATACGTGGTAGTTCTGATATAAAATACATATAAGACCATGCATGATAAGTGGCAGTAAAAGTTTTCTTTTTTTTTAGAAGCTTTCCTTGTTTTGTTTCTTGATTTTTAAATTTAACAAGTTTTCCATACCGTGATTGGCAATACTCTCGAGTTTGGTGAACCTCCCCAGTACTTCACCAGTAATATTGAGGTCTATGCTGCTAAAGTTAAGGATTCTATATGGATTCTGACAATCCATATAATCTAAATATATTTTTACCTTCTGCCTTCCTTTCAGTCTGAGATACACAGGATAAAATGTATTGGTAGCACGGACAATGAAATACGTCAGTTCTTGAGTAATAATAGTTCCCGTAAATTCTGATAGTAACTTACCTCTGAAATTAGGATAAAAAGATGTTCAAATACCACTCGTGATCAATATCTTAAGGTGGGGCTATCTGAATTCAAGAAACAAATTATAAGAACTGAGAGAAATAGCGGAGAAATATGAGAAACTTTTGATGACAAAAACCCACTTGAAATAAAATGTGTTAATACACATACAAGCCGTACTGAGATTCGGATATGAGAAACTACCCTCGCCCTGTTTAACTTATACGACTGGACTACATGATTGCAAGGATACATCAACAACAACCAAAGATGGTGTAATTGTAGCAAAATAACCTGAAATACGAATATCAGTGTTTTTGTTTAAGGAACAGCTTTAAGGTTTCATGTTTACACGTACAGTTGTTCCCCGTAAGTTAGTAGTAGGTGGCGGACTTACAGCGCTCAAAGCTGGGGTTCGATTCCCGGCGGTGAACTAAATGGGTGTGTTTTGGTGAGTACAAAGCTATTGAGTGGGCTTTCTACGTTGTTCCAATCAACATTTCAAGGTGTAAACCCTTCAAGCTTTACTTAGTAAGCCTCTTGAACAGTGATTTACCCATGACTCACTAGGGACGCAGTGCAGCGAGTGCATGGTGCCCATTTTGCAGCTTTGTACAGAGAAAGTAACAATATATCCAGATTCATGTACACGCATGAAATTTTAAAGTTGTTGTTTGTTTCTTACAGTGCCATACGGTTAACGATGCACACGTGTTTATGACCTTTGATTTTATTATTCATCATGTATGTGTTATATAGAAACTACAGCTAGTAATTTCACACAGTGCAGATTATGAGTAATTTCTGCTGATGTTTGAGGCTTTTGAAAGTTTGTAATTCTTGATTTTGAACTGCCACATCTGGCACTTCTTTAACTTTAGCTTCCTTTGTTAAATATTTAACATTAAAAAAGATTTGATAGTCTTACCATAAAACTAACTTTTTTGGGTTAGTTTTGTTTAAGGTGTCACTGACCCACGAGGACTACGAGAAAGTACAAAAAATAACCCACAAAGATAGGACATAATAGAGGTTGTAAAACGTAAATAATACATCCAAATAACAACAAATGGAATCAAAAACCACCTTTACAGAGGAAATGGAATTAAGAGCATTCTCCAAGAGTAAAGATGAAGATGGAAATCATCATGGACTGAAAGAGAACGGTAGTAATAAATCTAAAGGAAAAGCACAGTTCGAAGACATTCTCACAGATGTCGGAGAATATGGAATATTCCAAAAAAGACTTTTGTACTGGTTTATGTTTCCCATTTCTATACCGATAAGCTGGGTTGCTATGAATCAGGTTTTTATTTTGTCAGTTCCTGATCACTGGTGTCACATTCCTGAACTAACCACAACCAACCTCAGTGTTTGGCACCAGCTCCGTCTGGTGGAACAACAGTATGGACAAAAAAGAACTAGCCGATGTGAAATGTACAACTTCAATTACAGCAGTGTCCTCCTGGAAATGATAGAAAACCCAAACTTGAATATAACTTCATCCGCGAACCTCTCGACTCAGCCGTGTCAGAACGGGTGGGTTTACGACCAGACACTATACGACTCAACAGCTTCCACTAAAGTAAGTATTTAGGCAAATATCTGTCTGTCTGTCTCTCATGCTCTGTATCTTCTGAACAGTTAATCGTAGGAAAAATATATATATATATATATATCAGAATGGTTCTTTTCAATAGTTAAATACAGGAAAATTGATGATTTTTTGTAATTTTTATATTGATATCAACATCGGTCCAACAGTCTGAGAAAAACTTATTAAAAACTAAAATGTTTCTTTTTTTTTACTAAAGAAGATTTAAACAGTATTCTTAAACAGCTGACAGATGGAAATAAGATACAAGAAGGTGACTGGATTAACTCTGAGGGGTTACAAAAATAATTGGGAAGTTTGAAAAACGATAAGACTCCTGGATCAGATAATATTTATCCAAGGGTTTTTAAACAGATCAAAGATTGGATACGTGAGCCACTCACTACTATTTTTTGTCAGTCCTTGAATGTTAGGCGGATACCAGACAACATGAAATTAGCTAATGTAACTACTCGTTTCAATGGAAGTACTAAAAATTGCCCCAGTAATTTATAGACTCATTATTCTTACATCAGTTGTGGGAAAGTCTGTTAAAAGATGCTTTGCAAAGCAATTTAGCAAAGTTTAGATTTTTTTTAATAGTCAACATAGTTTCGCTAAGGAAAAACATTTATCTTACAAATCTTTTGACATTCTTTTAAAAGTTAATGTTTATGTAAATGAGGGTAAGAGTGTAAATTTGATGTTATTTTTTAAATAACGTATGACAGGGTGCCACATGAAAGGCTTGTGAAAGTTATCTCTATGGATGTGTGGAATAAATTAGCAAACTGAACAGAAGAGGGGCTGGATGGAAGAAAGCAGAGAGAATAGTAGGAACAGAAGACATAAATATGTAACATTTGGTAAAGTAGGAGTCAGTGTCACTCAAGAAAGTTTTATTTTTCTAACGGGATGATTGGCCTTTGGAATGAGTTGCCTTCAAATGCTTAAGAGGCAGTAAATTTAAATGAGTTTAAGAAAAACCGTGATAAATATGTGAATGACAAGGACTGGTTTAAGATTCGTTTTTTTATTTGTTAATTAATAGTTTAGAGGATGGGGATTGTGAGATTGTTTGTAATTAAGCACAAAGCTACACAAAGGACTATCTGTGCTCTGCCCCCCACGGGTATTGAAACCAGGTTTCAAGCGTTTTGAGTCCATAGACATACCGCTGTGCCATTGGGGGGCTTTAAAGGATGGAATAATCGAGATGGGCCAATAGATCCCATGTTATCCCAAAACATTATATTTTGTTAAACCATGATCTTCATACACTAGGTTGATTGTGGAAAACATATACGGAAGAATGGTGTGTTCTGGTAAGAAAGCCATACGACTGAGCCTTTTGCAATTGGAACGATGTTGCAGGTCTATTGTCAAGGTGCACAGTGTTCAAACAGAACATGACTGAATATGGCGAAATGGACTGCAATGATATGATGACATTCCCAGGTTGTTTTAATATTATGAACCCAAACCTTTGTATACTGCTGTACTAACGTTACGCCGTTAGAGAATTGTAGGAAATACAAATGGCTGGTTAATATTCAAGACAATGCTGAGAATTTTATATTAATATTCTAAATAACTCAGTAAAAAATATGTATTTGTACACATATAATATTCTTCAAATTTTTCAAACCTTACGAAGTTTTATACAGCAAATTAGGAGAAGTATAATACCATTGCACTAGGCTTATTATGAATATTTAAACGTGTATAAACCGAATGGGCTTCGATAAAGGCAACAAGAAAAACTTTCTTATGTTGTTGGTTAGAAATGACTGAATAGAAACGTACTTACACTACATGTTAACGGTTAGCGTGCTGGAGTGCAAACCCGAAATTTCATGGTTTGCCTCCCATTCCCGAAAAATGGTGTTCTGTACTTCAGTATATTGTAACCATAATGATCGAATCCTATTATGTGATTACAATGGTAACAAAATTTATTGGATCACCCAATTTTTTTAGAGTTTTCTTTAGAATCGTCTATCTGTTTTAAGGTCTTAATGGATGTAGCTACAAATGTGTTTCATGGATGATGTAAAATACTGTCTAATTATTGCAGCAGTAGTCTTATAGGTTGTCTTGGTATTAGATCTATTATTTTTAGGGTTCTTAGTGAGAGTCGGTTTAGAAGCCTACCTACTACAACGTGCGTGTGATGCTGGCATGGCAAAGAGCTGCAAGATAACTACGGGAAAAAGCAGTAATTGTTTCTTTAAACAAAGAGGGATTTTCGACAAGGCCGATTACTAAAAGAATTAAATCTAAGCAATCTACTTTAAGCCAATTGTTGCAGAGACATAAAGAGACTGACAGTGTGGATAAACAGAAAGAAAGGGATAAGAAGTAAATTTCCACATCACTACTGATCGTGTTCTGAATGCATAAGCTTGTATGATCATCAACTGTCGTCCACAGATCTCAAAAGAGCATGGCAGGGCACTTCAGGCAGCGATGTTGCAGGTCTATTGTCAAGGTGCATGGTGTTCAAACAGAGCATGACTGAACATGGCGAACTGGAATGTAATGATATGATGACATTCCCAGGTTGTTTTAATATTATGGCCTCGCTTGTATTATTAAATTGATCTCCTAGCAAGACAGCCACGAAAGAAACTCCTGCCTCACCAACAACATGATGAAGATGAGACTCAATTGAAACAAAAAGCATGCTAATTGAACTGAGTGATATTCTCAGACGAATCAAAGTCCAACCTGCACGAGTCTGATGAGGACCACTTTGTAGAATGTTCATACGGAGAAGAGTTTCATCCAGCATGTTTGAGTGCAACTGTGGAGCACCTGCAGGCTCAAGTGATATGAGGATGCATCTCTGGCTAAGGTGTGAGACGCCTGCATATTGTGAAAGGCACTATAGAATTACTCCGCTCCATGCCACAGAATTAAAAAAGGTCGGTAATATTCTCTATGCAGTAGAACCGGAATAAAGAAGGAATTTCACTCCATGTGTATTGAAGGACATCTTAGGTTTTATTTCATTGCTTCAGGTGAGGGACCGTCTTCGAAAAGATAGAAAAAACACAATAAACTGACAAGGCAACAGCCCAGCTATGAAACCTGCCGTGGTGAGTAACAAAGTGCAAGAGAAGAAACAGAGAAGAAATCCCTTGGAAAAGCAAGCCTTGTGTGGCATCATCAATTCACCCTTGCTAACATTCAGTCTTCTGTGTGCTCTATACCACGGCGTTGTCAAGTACATTCAGTCTCCCGTGTACTCTATACCACGGCGTTGTCAAGTACATTCAGTCTCCCGTGTACTCTATACCACGGCGATGTCAAGTACATTCAGTCTCCCGTGTACTCTATACCACGGCGATGTCAAGTACATTCAGTCTCCCGTGTACTCTATACCACGGCGATGTCAAGTACTTAAGAAGGACAGAAAGAGTTCAAATATTAAAACAAAAAACTGACTCTGTGATCGATTTTTCTTATCAATAACATTAACAGCGTTATCTTTAAATCTATGATTGTTAGCCAGAGAACATTTATTGTATTATCCTTGTATATGCTGATCATCTGCTGTAGTACGTTTGCCACGGTTAAGGAAGATTTATAAATACGTTTAGTGACTGAAAATATGAGTCAACTTAGACCACAAAATATGCATAATTGTTTTGTACTAGTTTTGTTAGTTCCATAATTTAGAATCTCTTAAAAGTGGGAAAAAGTTGGGTTATGCAATATTTTTTACCATCGTAAAGTAACCCAAGAGTTGGTGATAGTTGTTCTTCACATTACTTGCCTTTACACCATAGTATAATTTTAAACCACTATTTTATATATCTATTATGAAACATTTTATGATGGTGTTAACTTTAAGAAATCATGAAACGAATGTCTAATTATTCAACTTAGTATGTTTGTATCCCGAACGTTAGGCCTATTTTTTCATTACTTACAAAATACGTTATTTTTCATCTTACTTTATGTTCCAGTGGGACTTGGTGTGTGACAAGGACCATTTTCCCAACCTCATATTCACACTGTTCAGTGCAGGAGGAGCTGCTGCTACTCCAGTTTACGGTGCAATATCGGACAGGTGAATTGTGTTAAATTATTTACGTCTTTGTTGTGAATATTTCTTAAGTCAACGAAAACAAAAAATCAAACCCTTTAACTTCTTTTGAATGTGTATATATACATATATATACAGTTTTTGTTAAATATTTTAATCGATTAAATTATCAGCCACATTAATGAGATAAGTTTTGTTAACATTGTTTTTAAATTAATTTACAAAGATACTTTAATTGGTGGGCGGGAGTTTAGAAAAAGCAAGTAAACAAAATTATCTAAAGGCGCAGAAAAAAATGTTCACTCTGACTTTAAGTGATATAAGAGTTGGGTGTTTGCTCAACATTTTAAAAAAATAAAATAAAAACTCAGGTTCTTTTTTGTACGTCCAACGTACTGGAGACGTTTTATTAATTTAAAAGTGAGAACACTGATAAAATGTACGTGTTTTTACATACTTATTTCACTTACAATATTTTTAATATGGACTAATAGGTTAAATTTCTCTAATATACGTAAACAACGATTTGTTTGTCCTGAATATACGAGAGCTATCTGCGCTAGCCGTCAATAACTTAGCAATGTAAGACTACAGAGAAGACAGCTAGCCATCACCACCCATCGCCAATTCTTAGGCTACTCTTTTAGCAACTAAGAGTGGAATTGTACGCACATTATAAGACCCCCATATGTGAAAAAGTGAACATGTATGGTTTGACGCGACCCTCATATTACGAGTCGAGCTTCCTAACCACCTGGCCATGCCGGGCCCCTTAAACAATGAAATCGCAATACTACATTATTGATCATAAAAGAGGTTTAACTTATGACATTAGAACCAAAAATGTGATTAGTAAAAACGTTTAGCGTACTATACAGTGATTGATATATTGCTAAATACATACCTGCAGCACTAAAATTAATGAGGTGAAACCAGAGAATTCTCTTTGACACACTTTAACGGTGCGCGAGGTTCGCACTCACGACTCTTAGGTTGCGAGTAGAGTGCCCTAACCACCAAGCCGTTTAAGTGACATACGAAAAAACTGCAAAAACCTACACCAAATGAATCATTTTAAAAACATTCCTCTAAAATTACACATAAAGACCATTGCACTAAGAAAGTTTACACTGTTTATGAAGTAAACAAATATACCATTAGTATTCTAATTAATTTTATTACTTGATACTGGGGTTTCATATGGACTGAAACATAGAAAGTGAACTGTTTCAATCCATTCTTATTTTATTTTTGTCAGTTATTCGTTGTAAGTGTTATGACAAAGATGTTCCCTCCTTTCCCTTGACTCAGCAGAAAGTCCAAGGTATTATAATGCTAAAAATTTAGTATAGATACCCGCAGTGAGTGGTGCACAGATAGCCCGTTGTACACTTTTGTCTTTGTTTCAAAACAAACAAACGAAATAGGTACGAAGCAATATGAAGGCCCTCCAGGTATTAAATAGTATTAAAAATCGCTGTTTTTAGCAACAATCACTTCCGTAATAGTTAACTCAGTAGTTCGTGGCCTGTATGGTAAATAAGTGCATTCCGTAATATAACTGTTTTCATCATATTTTATGTAGAACATATACTTACGAGAATTTAATAATGCACTGTATTTAATATAAACAATACATAAAGCCATTCAAGTTTATGTTTTTCCTTAGAATTGGAAGAAAGCTCACGTTCTACATTTGTGTCGCTGTGACTGTTGTGTCAGGGGTAATTTCAATGGTTGTCTCCAATTTTACAATATTTGCTGTGTTGCGGCTTGTCAACGGATCTCTAAATCCAACAATCTACCAAACATCATATATTATATGTAAGTTAGACATTTTTCTAAAAATCTCGGAAAACTCGAAACATAGGGGGCTATGAAAGCATTGCTGCAAAGGTTATCATAGTAACCCATATTATTGCTTTTTCTTTTAATATAAGTATAAATGTTGCCATGACAACATAGAGCATTTCACACACAACAACGAGAGCGATGACTGTCTGAAAGAAGCCTGTATCTATTGGACAGAATACAACAAACGTTCAACCAACCAGATAAATCCTCTCGAATACCACATCTTTCATGTTTACGAGTCCTTCCACACTGTCGTATGTAGGTAAAAGAGTTTTGCATAACTTTTATGTCATTTGTGATGGACCACAAAATGCCATATTCCCAAAAGTTCAACAAAGGAGCTTCATCAGTGTGATAAGAGTATCAGTCATAGCCTTAATGGAAAGTGGAACCTTCTTACATGCATCAGTAGCAAAGTCGGCAGTTACCAAGTTACATAGGGTGCATGAGAATAGCGCTATGAGTAACCAAACTAATATCCTGTAACACTTTACACTTTTGTCTTGATTTGAGCAACAATGTAACAAGACAAAGGATTATAGCCATACAGTTGCAACACAGAGCAACTACGGCCATGCCAGAACTTTACAGAGAAGACAGACGAAGCAAAAGTAATGGTCACGTGATGGGTCAGTAAGGTCAAGAAAGATGCAGAAAAGATTTGTCTACCTGAAAACATCAAGAGTATTGAGCGATTCCAGGCACATAACAATTGGTAGTAGGATGGTATCAGGACTGGTCAACACAATCGAAGTTATGAAGTGGATATACGAACAGAGACCAACACTAATCAAAGTTCAGTCAAAGTAGGCATGGATGCATGAGTAGGAGCAATGTGAGAATATTGTGTTGTATGTTGTGTTTTAATGGTCATTGGCCTGAACTAGTGGATTCAGTTGATTTGTAATACTCTTGTCAACACGTGTCACATCTTTCTTAACTTTAATAAGTCACGTATGCCTTGAGATATTCAAATTAAGCAAGTATTACATATTTGGTTGTTGAAATAAATAACATATGCCTTCAGAAGTCGCTAAATCAGGTATTGCCTGTTTCTTTTAAATATTGAGTTAGACATAGTATATATGAGCTACTGTGTAGCTTTGCGCTTCGAAACACTTTTAACTGTATTTGATAAAAGAACACACTAGCTTCAACCATTAAACAGCGGAAATGTTGAAGGTAGCAGCATCAATTAATGATAATCGCTGTTTAAGGGTTAAGAAATAGTTGAGTAAGCCTTTTTAAACTCCACTTTTAGATCTCAGATAGTTTTATATGGAGGAAGTACCAAATAAAAAGTACTGAAGTAAAGACGGTTTCTCTCATTTTGTAGTAACGTTTAGTAAACTTTCATAACGGAAACTACGATTCTTAAGATCCACACCAGTATAAAAATGATACACGTATTTAGTGTTTCTGTTAAACTCTGACATAAGTTAATATTTTTACGGGAAAAAATGTTTGGATGAAAAGATGACAAAGTAAAAGATGTTAAAATATCTTGACTCTTCGCTTACTCTATACTGTGTGACTGTCAGATATAAAAATCCTATATCTGTTGTTGTTTTGTAGCTCATTTAGTAAACATAATACGTTTATTTATTGTGGTTGAAGTCAGTGGTATAGAAAAGCGTACGAGAATCCTGGCTCTCCTATGCATTTCGTGGACATTAGGACTATGCATTTTGCCACTTTTGGCCTTTCTTTGCAGGAACTGGAGAATATTCGGACTTGTAACTACCTGTTCCTTAATTCCATTCTTTTTCTTCTGGAGGTAAGTTAAACTTGCCATTGTTATGGTGTGTTATGTTGTAGAGATATATCGTAATGCTATTAATTAAACACGTTTTCTTAGTGTCATTTGTCACGGCACTTATACACCACTGTGTCCTTTTTCTTGTGTTCCTCGATGGCACAGTCCCCCAGTGGCACAACGGTATATCCGTGGACTAACAACGCTAGAAACTTGGTTTTGATACCCACCATGGACAGATAACACAAACTCAATAATGTAACTTTATGCTTAAAACATAAATATGCTTTATGCTATAGTTCTCATATTGCCGTATTTTGTTCATAAAGACTAACAGTAGTTATGGTGATATGGCAGTTGCCATAGCAATCACATTATTGTGGCTTTTTATTGTGAAATATCACTTATGATGATAACCATATTTTCATAATTCGTTGTTTTAGTTCTCTTTAGGACAAATGATTGTCAAGGTAACCACGATATGGTATACTTTTATTGCTTTGATGTTAGGCTTAAAATGTCAGGATCAGACATTTAAATAATAAGTAAACTTTTGCTTTTTATATAGTAAAATATATTTCACAGAAAGTGTTTTTTTATTTTCATTTTATTATTATTTATTAAAGTATTAGTAAAATAGATACAAAACTTCTCACCCATGTCTTTTTATAGTAATGCAACAGACATCACGTCAGCTGATGAAACACGAGAATTGTTTGTTTTTTAATTTCGCACAAAGCTACTCGAGGGCTATTTGTGCTAACCGTCCCTAATTTAGCAGTGTAAGACTAGAGGGAAGGCAGCTAGTCATCACCACCCACCGCCAACTCTTGGGCTACTCTTTTACCAACGAATAGTGGGATTGACCGTAACATTATAACGCCCCCACGGCTGAAAGGGCGAGCATGTTTGGCGCGACGGGGATGCGAACCCGCGACCCTCAGATTACGAGTCGCACGCCTTAACACGCTCGGCCATGCCGAGCCCGATGAAATACGAGAATGCGTGAGATACGTTATATCTTAGTAGTTGCAAACCCTCTAACACAAGCTTAAGTAATTTAAAAAATATATACGTTTCAAATTATTTGATTTGTATACAACGTTTGGATATTATTTCACAGAGTATAGGAAGGAACATACCAGTAGGATGTCTTTCATGTCTTTGGTATTTTTACACTTATTTTGATATTAGCTTATCAATATAGGCTTTTTCTTTTTTAAACAATCGCTGTTCTACAGAATCTTACCAGAGTCTCCTCGCTGGTTGATATCCGTTGGACGTTATAACGAAGCAGTGGTCATTCTAAAGGAAATTGCAGCGACTAATGGCAATTCTGAGCCTAATGACCTAGTCGCGAGACTTATGGTGAGTTACCTCATGCGGACATTTTTATCTTAGTAGTAAAAATGTAGAGAAACGTTCGATAAAAAACACAAAACTATCAAAGTCAGATAGTTCACAATTAACTCCTCGATACATTTGTCTGAGTCCGTAATATTATTGCGGCACTATTCGTAGTTCTTAGGTTATCGGTGCAATGGACAATGGACAGTGCTTCAAAAACTTATTGATATAGCTCGGACTTATGAAGTTTGTTTCTTTCTGACTGGTTGCTGCTAATCACGCCCTTCTCAGTGGCTCAGCGGATTGTTTACAGATTTACAACACCAGAAACCGGATTTCGCTACCCGTGGTGGCGAAAACACACATAGGCTATTGTGTATTATTGGGCTTAACTGCAAACAAACATGCTAATCACAGTATTTTCTCCTGAATGACATAGTGAGTATGTGGACAATGGACTGCCCGATTCTATGTTCACTTTTCACAGACTTTTCCACGAATCCACAACTTTCTTATAAGGTCCTATGTATACTATAATGAATTGTTTACATTTTCGTCGTAACACTAACACTGAACCTATTCATGGTGTTTAACACGGAATTTATAACTGAATTTAAAAAGATAATCAAAATGGAAAATAGTCATCACTTGAAGATTAAACGAAGGTACAGTCTTGTCAGGGTGAATAATACAAGCAAAATGTGTCGAAACAGCTGCGTTACTGTCAAAACATGCGCATGACTAACGACAGATCGAGTTTTGAAAGTTTAATCTTTCTCAGTATATTTTATATTTCTGCGATTTCGAAACTTTAGTAAATATTCCTTTTTACAAGCCTCATAATAGCAATGGAGGCTTAACATTACTATGATTTACCAACGACATAACGGCTCGTAGAATGGTTCTCTGTTTTTTGGTTTTTTCAAGTACAAACTTTTAGCTCATAGCTATATCTTTTGACCAAATTGAGATCTACTTACTGCTGCGACCATTTAGGATTCCCACTTGTTGTTTTCTCTATTCGTACATAAACTATTCTTAAAACAATAGTGCTAAATATCTTTAATGTTATGTTATTATGAAATAATCTTCAGAATAATAATTATTGTTTGTTTTTTTCTCAACTAGCTCTTTTGTTTACACTTCGTAATTGTTTTGAACGAATATGCAAGTTGCCAATGGCAAAGCGAACACTGCAGCAATGGTATAAATTAACTTTGGAAACTTAGTGTACCCATATTTATATTGTTTCGGTGTCATTAATGCATATTCATACTATGTTAATTTCCAGGAACTAGAAAAAACTATGAAAGAAGAAGAAAAAGCACAACGTACAGCAGTCTTGTTAAAATACCCAAGACTGAGAAAACATTTCTTGATTATTACTCTCGCGTGGTAAGTAAATGCCCTTAATTTTATACTCCAAGAAAGAAGAAAACTGAAGTTATTGCATATTTGTGTTATACTGTTTAAATATAGTAGAAAAAGAAAATTAATGAAGTGCTGTTGACGGTATTCTGTGGTATGTTACATTTTTATATTGTCGTAACTATCGTGAAAAGTAAGGGTGAAAACGAGGACTTCACTACATACTACGTAACTATCGTGAAAGGTAAGAATGAGGTCTTGAATACAAACTGTCGTAACTATCGTGAAAGGTAAGAGTGAGAACGAGGTCCTCACTATATACTGTCGTAACAATTGTGAAAGGTAAGAGTAAAAATGAGGACTTCACTGCATACTATGTAATTATCGTGAAATGTAAGAGTGAGAATGGAGTCCTCACTATATACACTCGTAACTATTGTGAAAGGTAAGATTGAGAATGGAGTCCTTACTATATACTGTCGTAACTATTGTGAAAGGTAAAAGTAAGAACGAGGTCTTCATGTATGTTGTCGTAAACTAAATGGCTAACACATAAAATACTGATGCACTGTATTAATTATTCAGTTTATTTTGTGTTATGGTGTTCTGTGGCGCTCCTTGTTGTTTGTGACCTTTGTGTATCGTTCATATGTCTCCGTGATTATTTCCAAGTATTTCTGTGAATACTGGGTTCTAATGTCACTTCAAACGTGAAAATTTTTCCCATGAAATAATTATAGAAGAGAAAATATTTGAAATTCATGGAATAAAGAAAGGTTTAGGGATCAGTGATTTAAACCACAAAGGCTAGACTTGTGAGATGGAAACCTTTCGCTAAACACGCTCGCTGCTTTAACCATGGGGCGTGATAATGTGACAATAATTCCACTTTTTGTTGGTATAGAATAATCGAATAGTTGATGGTAAGGAATGTTGACAAGTTGCCTTCTCTCTTATATATCATATAATTTCAAATTAGGGACGGCTAGTGCAGATAGCCCCTAAGTAGCTGAATGCAAAATTTAACATGATACCAACAAAATTACTTTTGTTGGTTTCGTGTTAAATTTTGATATATTTATTCATGTTTTTGCTTGTAAAAGAGAACAAACGTTTCGTTCATGATCGATTTAGTTGTCTTATAACGTTTAGTAGAAATCGTATATTTCTTATATACATATAAAACAAACACTTATTACGTATGACAGTCTTGTCAAACATATAGGTACATACTTATTCCTCAAAATACCTAATATTCGTCTTAATTAAATATTATATAATTATTCTAAGGCTTTTCTCGTAGCTGTGTTAAGTAAGACAACTCGAAGTCAATTTACGCGGTTTTATATTTAATGAGTTCATCACGAGAAAACTAAAATATACAAAATAACTTCTTTTATTTTAAATAATAAAAGCCACTTACATAAAGTACATTTAAATCGGTCCTTATTATAATGCCTCCAAGTGATCCAGCAGCAAGTGTTAAAGATTATAACACTAGAAATCTGATCATAACGTTCGCCATAGTTTCGTGCATATGGATTGTATATATATATATATATATATATACACACATACACGACAAACATCAGAATCCCAATAAAAATATCAGCTTGTATAACGAAAGTTTGTAGCCTGTTTTCAACAGTCGGAAAACTTTCGATTCGTACTGTGTGTATGAGTGACCTTTGAAAAAATGAATTTTTTTCCACGTAAGCGAAAAAAAAACAACAACTAAGGGGCATCACCCTATACAAATCTTGGAGATAGAGAATGGAGAGGGGAGCTAATGCCTGACAGGACTTTTAGTTGCTATACGCTACGTGTCGTTGAATATTCAAAAACTTGCTCCATTTGAAATATATAAATGTCCCCTTAGGATTACTACATGCAACAATCACATGCAATATAGCGTTGAATTACATAAGCTAACGGTATCTGTTTAAATTATGTATCTTACAGGATTGCTAGTTCCGTAACCTATTATGCTCTACAGCTAAATGTGACCAACCTCTACGGAAACGAATTCCTCAACTTCTTTCTTCTGGGGCTTGTTGAACTGCCGACATATTTTATTTGTTGGTACCTCATGGAGAAAATAGGGCGACGGCTAACAAACGTAAGCCTGTTTATGTTGGCTGCTGTCAGTAGTTTTCTCCCCGTGGCGTTTCCTTCAGGTGAGTATCTGTTCCCTTTTACTTCAGTGACAAAGGTAAACCAAAACTACTTCAACAATTTCCTAATGGCCCGGCATTACTGTTCGACTCGTAATCTGAGGGTCGCGAGCGAGAATCCCCGTCACACCAAACAAAAAAAACAACAAAAAACGATTTCCTAATTTAAAATAACATAATGATAATAGCTTCAGGTTGTGGCTGTATTTATTGTCTGTAGATAGACGTACCACTGTGAGTTAGTGTGTCTGGTCTCACGTTATCGATGGAAGATGTGTATACTTTGTAAAGTAATGCACTCAGCGATGTTTGTTTCTTTATTTGTAACCCGAGAGTTCTTAGTTCACGGCCTGTACTTCGCTCTTTAAAGTTGTGGGTGCTCTGTAAGAGTGACCATTAAATCTCATTATTCGGTCAGATAAAGAATAACCCAAGAACTGGAAATGGGTGGTACTGTTAGCTAGGTGATTTCCCTTCAGTCTAGGCTTGAAAATTCTAATTTTTTCTCATTATTTATTGCTCTCCATTAACTCAGCGGTATGTCTGCAAACTTACAGCGCTAAAACCTGTGCAGAGCATGGATAGCCCATTATGTACCTTTGTGCTTAATTTCAAACAAACAAACAATATTTCTTGCCATTTAGTATCTATACCATGAAAATAGAACTCTAACCACCCGACGTAATATGAGGATCACGGGTTCGAATCATCGGCTCACCAAATATGTTCGCCCTTTCAGCAGTGAGTACATTATAATGTTAGTAAAAGAGTACCCTAAGCGTTGGCGGTGGATAATAATGGCTAGCTGCTTAGCCCTCACGTAGTTGTGTTGCACAAAATTCAAATCAAACTAAACGAAACATTCAGTTATTATTATGCCAAAAATATAAAACAGTAAAAACACGTATGTACGAAATAAAAAACCCAAACACACACAAATAATAAAACACTAGAATTACCAACACCACAGCCACAGGAAAATATCACACACACCACTGTAGAAAAGAAAAAAAAAACTACTATACAAGAAAGATCCTACGTCACAGCAACGAAAAATACTATATATAGAAAAGAAGAATCAACGCAGAGAAACCCAAAACAATAATAGAAAATCCAAACACAAAACACACGCAAATTCTGACAAAATCGAAAATACACTAATGGATACCATAACAAAAACAGTTACACAAAACCCAACAACTCAAACAATTTTATAGAGATACAAATTAAAATAATAATGAAAAACTTTCAAAAATACACACCATAAATTATCACATTCATCATGAGTACTCCTCAAAATAAATATATTCACAATAGCACAGATCAATATCCAGGGTGCAATTGCTTTCAAGAAACACGAGACTGAAGATATAACGAAAACTATAAAGCCAGATATCTTTGTAATAAGCAAAACCTGCTCATACGAAATTCATAGATTTAAAATCAAAGTCTGCTCTATAATAAGGTAGGAAAAACAAAGATGACATCAACAGAAGCATGTTGATGCTATACACATCAGGACTAATAGTAGAAGTACAAATTACTTCCTCAAACGAATGAATATTACAGTCGCAGACATATAGTGTTCACCAAACAAAGAACCATATATTAATCTTCTGAACTCTATGTATAATCATAATATTACCATACTAATTACCGGATATCTTAATAGTAAGTACATTACATTTAACTGTAAAAATACAAATACAAACGGTAAAATATTATATAAATATCTAACAGAAACTAATATGGTCCTATTCAATGATGCACCAGCGAAATACCGGACCTATGCTTGTACTCGTAAAATATGTTTTGAAAACGCATAAATTTATTAGTAGATCACGACATTGATAGTGACCACCCACCGGTTTGGTGTATCTTCAATCTCGCCCCCACTTAAACGAGACAAAAAAAAATCAACTACAAAAAGCAAATTGGACAGAATACCAAAAAATCATTTATCAGATTTTACCGACAGAAACAGTGAACTATGCGCGGATATTACCGGTATAGATGCATATTGTCATACAGTGCCACATAAAGAAATAATAGAAATGATAAAAGAAAGAATTAAACTAAGAAGGCTATTCATATAGAATCGAAATCCGTCACTAAAAACACAAATAGATGCAGTAAGAAATAAACTAAGAAATAAGACAACTAAAACAAGACAGTTGGGATACCTTCTGTTCACAACTAAACCAGAAACCGATCCACAACAATTCTGGACACACCTAAAACGATTTACCAATACCAGAAACTCAAACAAAGAATATCCACAATAAACACATGACTAAACAGCATACACTAACCTTGAAAAGACACAGGCATTCAAAGAACACTTATAAAATACGTATAATATTCACCACCAACCAGACATGAACACATACTTCTATAATAAAGCTAATAACTTCATAGATCAGAACGAAACAATGTACAAACCTACATTTCCAGTAAACACAACGAACACATCAATAAAGCCCGATGGAACAGCAACTCTGGATATCAGCTCACAAAAAAATACAACAGAAATGGAAGTCACATAAGCCACAAGAAACACATAGGCCCAGCATGGCCAAGCGCGTTAAGGCGTGCGACTCGTAATCTGAGGGTCGCGGGTTCGCATCCACGTCGCGCCAAACATGCTCGCCCTTTCAGCCGTGGGGGCGTTATAATGTTACGGTCAATCCCACTATTCGTTGGTAAAAGAGTAGCCCAAGAGTTGGCGGTGGGTGGTGATGACTAGCTACCTTCCCTCTAATCTTACACTGCTAAATTAGGGACGGCTAGCACAGATAGTCCTCGAGTAGCTTTGTGCGAAATTCCAAAACAAACAAACAAGAAACACAAAAAATAAGACACCAGGAGAAGACGGCATACAAGCCATTCTCCTAACAAAAGGTACTCAGATATTATATGATCATCTAACAGCATTATTCAACTTATCACCCACCGCTGGATATATCCCAGTTTGTTGGAAGCAATCAATAGTGTTAATGTTCTGTAAAGAAAGAAAGCCAGCAAATAAACCAAACAATTACTGCTCAATCAGCCTACTTGTTGTATAGGAAAAATTCTAGAAAGAATAATTAGCAATAGACTACCAAATTACTTAGAAATTACCAGAAATCCAAAACTGAGTCAGAAAACTGAGTCAGATAACAGACCACCTTGTAAGATTAACCGAAAAAATAATAGATAATTTTAACAGGAACGAATGCACATCATCAATATTCATACACGAATACGCTAATCTAGAAACATCCGATAGACTCTTGCATAATTCTTTAAATTATTTCCACAAATACTGACATACAAAAGATTTATTATGTGGCTTCGATACATACTAGATACATGATGAAAATAGACCCAAGTTCCTCTCTCCCATGAATATATATTTTAGAACTAAGTACCGGTAAAGATAACCACAGAAATAAAGAATAACAGACTACTAGACTACTATATATATACTCGTACATACATATACATAGTCTTTACCCACATTAATGTGGAACCTAATTAATTAACATTATAAGAATATTAATGTAAATGTTTCTTGATCAGGCCTACCTAATGAAACTGCAAATAATTGTGGAACTTT
The DNA here is from genome assembly GCF_004210375.1 of Tachypleus tridentatus. Taxonomy (NCBI): domain Eukaryota; kingdom Metazoa; phylum Arthropoda; class Merostomata; order Xiphosura; family Limulidae; genus Tachypleus; species Tachypleus tridentatus. The sequence goes on along the minus strand of NC_134831.1, from coordinate 165,680,028 downwards.
TAAAAGAGAAATGACATATTTGCACAAAATGTGCCCTTCGACAATGCATGGACACTGCCCTGAAAGGGGCCGGGGTAAATGCGGGTTACTCTAGCCCTCGTGTAGTGGGTACAATAACATTTAAGAGAAGTGTTCACTAAAGTTAAGGAAGAGGTCGAATGAGCCTGATCCTTCAGGGTATAATCACTACACAAACACCAACAAGGAGACGAGAGCGAGTCATTTGTAGGATGAAGAGCTCAAGATTGTACCTGACCCTCCCAGGTCCACCCATAGGGCCCTAATACCGAGAATTAGAAACAGCGATTTGTTAGTACGGTCAGTTTCAGTATCGAGACGTTCAGTTGTTAGTTCAACCACAGGAAAGTTGATGAACAGTAGTGCAAAACAATTTTGCTTTTATTTTTAAATTGGCCCAGCATGGCCAGGTGGGTTAAGGCGTGCGACTCATAATCTGAGGGTCGTAGGTTCGAATTCTCGTTATACCAAACATGCTCGCCCTTTCAGCCGTGGGGACGTTATAATGTGACGGTCAATCCCACTATTCGTTGGTAAAAGAGTAGCCCAAGAGTTGGCAGTGGGTGGTGATGACTAGCCGCCTTCCCTCTAGTCTTACACTGCTAAATTAGGGACGGCTAGCGCAGATAGTCCTCGAGTAGCTTTGCGCGATATTTAAAAAAAAAAAAAATTTTAAGATAAATTTAAAATCTATAAATTGTTCCTGTGATGAATTACTAAATGATCATACTGTTGGGCCTAATACAGAACAGTGATTTTTCTTCTAACGATATTATGAAGTAATAACCCTATTACCAAAAATTCTAGATAGTTCCAAAAATAAAAAAATATATTATTATACTTGAAATTTTAATTATCTTACAAAACACGGCATCTGTGAATATATCTGAGATTGTCTTTAGTTCCTGATGAAGAAAGGTTAAGAATCATTGTTTAATTCAGTCGTGCTGTCCTACCTCAACAGATATTATTTATACTAGCAGAAATTATGCTTTGTTTCTTTAATATTTATTAGCAGAAATTTGAATAATATAAACTGTAGCGTTTTTATATATTAAAAATATAATCATTATTGAAAAATATATTGTTACACTTTTGTTATTTATATATTTTCCTTTTTACCGTAGATATGGCTATAGGCACAACTATCGGTGCCTTGGTGGGAAAGTTTGGATGCTCAGCTGGCTATATGGTTATGTACCAACAGGCGACAGAACTTTATCCAACTCCTGTCAGAGCTCTGGGAATGGGAATAAGCGCCACCATGGCCAGCATATTTTTAATTGCCACACCTTACCTTATCTATCTGGTAATTCAATGCAGTAATTTTCTTTGTACTGACAGGAGTAAATAGTTTTAAATATCTGAATGGAACATTTAAGTGTTTCAGAATTAACCGTGAGACTCTACAGTGAAATATACAAGGACTTCAAAACCAACAACAACCGATGGATTTGTCCTTGAAACTCGTGTGGAATTTTTAAAATTTAAAATTTAAGTGTTGTATACAGCCATTTCAACTGAACACATTCATTAGTTCATTTACTTAACTAACCCTTAGCTGAGCTTCGTGACGTCATGAGCTATTTTCAACTTAGTTAAAATCATTGTTTTAAATCGATTTTTTTATCACTCGGCATGATTTGTAACTAAATATCAAAATAAAAAACAAATTACTTTCATGTGTCCTTTTAACTTGACCTTTATCATAAGAACTTCTGGATAACAATAATGAACATTTCAACCTCACCACATCTGCTTTTGATTACGCTGAGAGCAACTAGCACATTAATAAATATAGTAAAATATTGTACATTTCTTAATACGAGACTACTGGAACTTATCTTAAACCTTCCTACTCCCAGTGGCTCAACAGCAAGCTTGAGGGCTTATAACGCTAAAAATTAGGTTTCGATACTCGATGTAGGCATAGTGCAGATTGCCCATTGTGTACCTTTATGCTTAATAACAATCAAACAAATTTAAGCCCAAAGTGGCTCAGCAGTGAGCTTGAGGGCTTACATGCTACAAACCATGTTTCAATACCCATTGTGGGCAAAGCTTTGCGCTTGTACAGAAATAAACAAGTTTATGATAATTTATTTTCTTTAGTTAAAATATTCTTTAGTATTAATTTATAAGAATATATACTGAGAGACATTAAAAACGCAACAACGTACATACAGTTAAACAATTTTAATACGCTAGGTTAAACATAAGTTTTGAATGTGCATATGAAATCATCATGTCTTTGCACTACACAATATTCAAATTTGATTAGAAACTGCACACAAACAGTTTAATCGAGATTTCAATGTCCAGAACACTAATAACGTGTATGTCCTCCTTTCGCCGCCAAAAAGCCTGGATCCTACGTGGCATAGATGTCACCAAATTGTTAATCTGCCTTTGGGGGATGATGTTCCCGATGACTGATGCACTGATCCAGAATGTCCCAAGAGACGCTCAATGAGATTGATATCGGGCGCGAACGTGGAGTCCAAAACATTCACATTGTTCTCATTTAAACAATTTGTACACATTCCTTGCCGTGTGCGGACGTGCATGAAGGTGCACCACAAAATGTGCCGCGACCCTGGCTGGTGTCTTCCCTGTCATTACCATCCCGACTGCGAACCTGGCTGGTGTCTTCCCTGTCATTAACATCCCGACTGCGACCCTGGCTGGTGTCTTCCCTGTCATTACCATCCCGACCGCAACCTTGGCTGGTGTCTTCCCTGTCATTAACATCCCGACCGCAACCTTGGCTGATGTCTTCCCTGTCATTAACATCCCGACCGCAACCTTGGCTGATGTCTTCCCTGTCATTAACATCCCGACCGCCTGATCTCTACTTTCTTGCATCAGCCGTGACATCTTTCTTTGTGGTGAAATTAAACTTTAAAAACCAGGCATTTTATAGGTTGAAGGAACAGTATGTACTGCACAACAAAAGTTTTTTCCGTGCTCTCACATTGTGTACAACAGCAAGGGACGGGTCAGTTTTGACTGGTTTAAATACTGGTAAAAATGATCTGAACTACTGAATTGTTTTCAGAAAATACTCATAATTAAAACCCAGGCGTGTTTGCACCGTTATTACTCAACCTGTATGAAATAACTCGTTTTATAACTTGTTACGTTTTTAATGACGCTCAGTATATTTGTTAGGTCGAAAAATAATATTTTTCGTATAGTTGTCAAAAATGTTGAATATTTTCAAGTTTTAAAGAATTTAGTCATATTTGCTATAGTACCATTTTTTTCCAAAATAAAACTATTAATTGAATTTTACGTAACTGATTGAACATGCATTCTGTCCAAACCAGCTACAGCAACTGTGAATCAATGTTAACTTTCAAATTGGTGTGTATTTTAACAGTTCTTAGCTCTTAGAAAGTATTCTGCACATGTACACTGCTACATTTCCTAATATTATACAAAACATAAGTATCCTACAGTTTAAAGGTAAAAGGGCAAATCTAATTCCTCATAGTTAACATAAGTGTCCTCAGGAATGGGCCCCTAAAAATGAGAAAAATAATTATTTCTTTATTCATTCAACATATCGATATGATTTTTTTATTATTCATTTCACAATTTCACACTACTTTACACCTCTCACCTGGAATGTCCACATCATAGTATATAAAAAACGTTATTAATCCAGTCCCTGATGAAGAAATGGGACTAAAGAAACAAATACTGTACCTTCTTTTGTCTCAAACAAATGGTGTTGTAGCTAAAAAACGTCACCCACAAGAATCCTAAAACATTTTAAGAAAATACTGACTTCCAATCTAAAATATAGTAAACTTGACGTTACAATGTTGCAGTATTTGTAAATTCTATAAGGCTTAGTTAATTAACTTCTTTGTTAAATTATCTCCTTCAAGAAATGGGGCTAATACCTCGGGTAGGGGTGGGAGGTAGAAAGATCACGTGGCTAATAAGTAAAATCTACTAAGAACCGAATACAGAGGGAAAAATTCATCACTTGTATGAAACAGAGTATTAAAGAAATACAAAGTAAATAAATGTAAAGTACAACAACTATGTTTATTATTGTCACTAGGGTACATACAACCAACACATTCCCTACGTTATTATCGGTGGGATTTGCCTCGCAACTTCGTTTACTGGCTTTTTTCTTCCTGAAACCCTTCACGCTAAATTGCCACAAACCCTAGAAGATGGCGAAGAATATGGTAACAATCAGAAATACTGCTCTTGCTTTAGGTATGTAATTAACTTTACTTGTTTTGTTTAGTTATTTTCTTTAATTCACTGTTCACTCCTTTATCTTCTTAAACTCTGTTTCTATGTCACGTACATAGATTGTTTTATCGCTAAACTTTATTTCCATTTATAATATTTGATTAACATTTGATAGCATGTCTGATCCATACGTTTAATACAAAGATTATTTTCAGCACTTCATGAGTGTTGGGCAAGTCATTTACAATGATTTGATTAACATGCACACACATACACAGCCCGTTGAGGGCTTACAAAAGATTGGCCATATATTAAAGTATTTTATTACTGCCCATGCTGAAAGGGAAATTCCAGCAAAAGACGGATTGTTCATCATTGTATTCAAGGCAAGTAACCAATATCAGTTTATATTTATCTTTGTACTACGTATAAGCTTACCACAAATGCAACATATTATTCACACATTTTTTTTTATTATTTATATATAAAACAGTGAAGGTCTTCCACTAAGTGTAACTATTATCGAATCCATAATATTCGAACAACGTATAATAAATAGTAGTACAACTAGTAGTGTCAGGTATTTGACCTCAAAATACGGATCAACTAACACGAATACAAACTAGACATTTCAGGAACGAACCAATATCTAATTATAGCCAGGTGGGTTAAAGCGATCGACTCGTAATATGAGGGTCGCGAGCGAGAATCCCCGTCACACCAAACATACTCACCCTTTCAGCCGTGGGGACGTTATAATGTTACTATTAATCCCACTATTCATTGGTAAAATAGTAGCCCAAGAGTTGACGGTGGGATGACTAGCTGCCTTCCCTCTAGTCTTACACTGCTAAATTAGAGACGGCTAGCGCAGATAGCTCTCGTGTAGCTTTGAGCGAAATTCCAAAAACAAACAAACAATATATAATTTTGATGTAGGGGCAATGCTGCAAGAGCATAAGGTGAGTTACCTCAAAATTCACATTTAGAAATAATGCGTAAAAATTTCATCTTCTACCGAGGTTTAAAGTAAAAATTCGACAAATAATGTTATTAATACATTTTTTTCCCTACTGGTGCACAAATACTTGGTGAGAAAATATTTATAGGTCCCTCTTAACACTTATTCGGGGAGAATGGCCAGAGACTCCTGTATATAAAGGAAATTTGTTGTTAAGCGCAAAAGTGCACAATGGGATATCTGTGCTGTGACCAAAACGGTTTTTGAAACCCTGTTTTTAGTGTTATAAACCTTCAGACCTGCAGCTGAGCAACTGGGGACTAACATTAATTGAAACTTATGAAGAAAATCTTACACTAGTCGGCCTTCCTTGTCTGGGTTTCGATAATCGTGGTGGGTATAGCATACATAGTCTGTTGTGTATCTTTGCGCTTAGCAACAAACAAACAAAAATTTGCTTTTTCATGTAAACATTACAATTTGCCAGACCCTTTCCTGTACCAAACCATAAATGTAATATCAGCTGTTTCGTATTATTATTGTTGTATTCACGTAACGTACTTAGTATTCAATGTAGTCGTGTCGCTTGACCGCCAATGTCTGATATACAGTAGTCACGCGGAGATCCGGTGTAGCCAACAACGGGCGTGCAGTACCACCATATACTTTTTAAGTGACAACGTCCAACAACAATCAAATTACTAGCAAAACGCGGTACGATAAAACAGACGAAACAAACAGTAGAGTGTAAAAAGGAATTGTACTAAACCAGCGTTCCAGAATAGGGGGGTTAATTACAAAGGTGTCAATTATCCTCCATTTACTTGTGCAAAATGGTTATTCTACAAATAATACTGTTTCTCCTATTTACAATGTAAGTTTTAAAATACGATCAGGTATTGATATTTTTTTACTGGGGTGGGGTGGATCTTGGTTGAGTAGCTAAATAACTAGTAATGTGCATTTACAAGAACGGAAGGTATAGTTGGATTGAAGTGAATTATATTTATTTCAAGATTCCTGCTCAGAGTATATACTTTTCGTCAGTTGGAGTGATTTATCTTTTCTTTTTTTTTTATCCTTCAGGTACAGAGCAACATCGGATGAGAAAATCGTCTCTGTGGTTTCAAAGGAGATTTGAAACCCTTGTCAATCCTTTAACTATGATTATGGGTTCAATGAAGAAAAATTAATAAATCTCATTTGCTCATTTTCAAATCAGAATTATGTATGCGGAATGTAACAAACATCACTGTTAATAAATTTTCAACTGAAAAAAGATATGAGAGCAAATAGAGCATCCTATAAAATATTTTCAGAAAATAAACACATTTTATGAAACAGATTTCCATTTTAAATATTTCCAATAAAGAACAGTCTTTTTACCTATATAAAACATGTTTATTGATATAGGAAATAAGTACATGTAACAGAAGCAAACAACTTTCAAGAACCGACCAATCTATTAAAATACGTGACCATCTTTTGCAACGCAAAGAACTCAACATAACAATGGCATTAATGTTAAAAATAAAACAATGAAACATAAATGTGAGTTTAAATTCACATATAAGATATTTAATATTTTCTTGGTTAATTATTTTGTTAGTCACAGCTTAGGCTAATAAAATACAATAGACTTTTTCACTGTAGAGAGTCGAACGCCGTGTTGTAGCATTTAGTTCATAACTTAACTGCTGACCAACTTGGGAAGAGGATACCAAGATTCAAACAAACAAAATACTGACAGTTGTTTCGGTTTAAATTCTCCATCCCAGAGGAAATAGAGATAACAGGGGCGCTCAGAAAGATGACTTTCTCTTCGCCCCACTCTTGACTTGAGAGTTTGATCGAGCAGCCTGAAAAAAAAGAGAAAAAAAGAAAAGAAAAATTAAAAAATTGACTATTAAAAACAATCGTGCTGATACAAATGACATCGTGATAGTAAGCAAGCTAATATAAGTGAAAAACCGACCACGTGCATCCACAAAAATTATTAGCTCAGTAGGTAGAGCGGTGGACTATAGGTAGATAGCTGTAATTCATATCCGAGGGGCGCGGGTCCGAATCCCCGTCCCGCCAAACATGCTCGCGACTTGACTGGTCTTCTTCGCAGCTACGTTCCACCGACTTCAAGACGACCACCAAAAAACAGCCATTACACCATTATTGCATTTATTTTTGTTCAGCAGTACCAATTTACTGATAAAGTATCTCTTCTCACATTATGTATAACCAACGAACACGTGTGGGGCTGAAGAGAAACAACAGTTTCTGAGCGCCCCTGGTTTGCCTTTTGGGTTTTCCTCGAAGGATTTTAAAACCAAAACGGCCACCATGATAAATTAGATTAGATTAGTGCACTCAATCTGCGTGAATATCACAAAATCAACGGCCGATATATAACTTAGGGACATTCAGGGCGGCGTGGATCTATAAATCCAATGCCAAATTTTTGATGTGGAGGAAACAGGAGAACCCCGAGAAAACCCACTATCACTTCCCAGACCAATTTATTTGGGAAGTGCCTGAGCTGACCGCTGGATCGAGGAACTAGAGGTGAAATCTGGAATAGAGAATGAAGTTAGTATATATATATATATATATAATTTAAGTGTTAGAAACGTGATAAGGAGACTTGTAGATGCGCCATGAGCTTGGTGTGGCGGTTAATTTGGAAAACTGTTTCGTGAGAAAATTTCTTACTTTCGCATACCTGTAGTATTTAACTGCAAGTTTGCGGATCCTGGTGTTTATTTCAGGTAGTGCTTGCAGGGAGTCTAAATAAAGTTGGGGAGTATATTTAGGTAAGCGATAAGCTATTCTGATCACACTGTATTGTAGGGGTTCCAATTTGTTCAAGATTTTGTGTGACATCCGTACTCGATTAGTGACCTAATATATGCTTTATAAATGATTAAAAGTTATTTGCACATCAGAATCGCTGCGGTCTTCCAGAATAGTTTTCTCTGGCTTCGTCCTGCCCAGGCATAGTTCACCATCTTTCGGATCCCAACGTGTACACTCTCACTCCGCCCCGTCGACGTGGCGGCATGGACGGGCCGTTATTGCGCCCCGCTCTCGGACAAAGGCGGGGATCCCAACGAAGTCGGCAGCCAGGCCGACCTTCAACCGACTTCCCTTACCTACATTGTTCTGTTGACTAGAGGCTGTTCACCTTGGAGACCTGTTGCAGATATGGGTAGGGTCTGGCACGAAAATCACATTCTCTCCCTCAGATTTTCAAAGGCCGACAGGAGCGCTCCGGACACCGCAAGAACCGCAGTGATTTGCGGGTACAGCATCCCTATCTAAAATATAGTCTCCTTGTTGTTTTGATTTAAGAACAAGGCTACACAATGGGCTATCTGTGCTCTGCCCACCACGGGTATCGAAACCTGGATTTTAGCGTTGTAAGTCCGCACACCACTGGGGAGCGATTGTTTGGTGTGACAGGGATTCGAACCCGCGACAACACGAGCTTAGGTATTTATATATACCCAGAAGGATCAGGTGCATTTGACCTCTTCCTCCTTCCTTTGTTTATGTGTACTGTTTAGTTCGCTCTCTCTCTCTGTATTGGTATTTAGGTATTGATGTTTACCTACCCAGGAGGATCAGGTTTCCTTAACCTCTTCCTCCTTCCTTTAAATTTTGGTTTTACAACTGTCAAATGTATTTATATATGGTACACGAGGGCCAGAGTAACCCACACTTACTCAGACCCCTTTCAGGGCAATGTCCATGCATAATTTACACATACACTTGGTGCAAATAAATCATTTCTCTCATAGTTTCATAATTATTTGCACTTTCATTAGTTAGGTATTAACTATAAAACGTTTACATGAAAAACCCTTTCAGTGTTTTGTAATTAATCCTTAATATAATGTGGAGTCTAGTTTATAGGTGGCCTTTCATTTTTATTTTTTTATTTAGAAAATATATTCACTGGGAAAGGTGCTTAGGTCTATCCTCATCACGTAAACAGTTCGTTTACTAGTTCATTTTTCTCCAATTTTTGTCAAAATAGTTTATTGTACTATGTAGGAATCTGTCTGCTATTGTTTCCATGTGTGCATATTTATGCATGAATTCTGATGATGTTGTTCTAGGTACTTTATAAGCTGTTGTGAGTAGTGTATTTTGTATTGTTTGTTGTTTTGTTTGAAGTATAGTTTTTTGCTTACATTTATCTATGCAGGGGCTGCATTGTCAATGACGGGTCTAATGTATGTTCTATATATTTTTTATGATGTTGTCTGCCGTTGCTCCACTGTTTTTACCAGTTAGACTCCTAACATAGTTTGTTCTTCGCCAAATTTTTGTTCTTATATTATTAATGTGGTTTACCCACGTAAGTTTTGAGCCAAACGTAAGTCCTAAAAATTTTGCTGATGTACCAGTCTGAAGTAGTTCACCATTCATATAGATCTGTGGTTGTGTTTTTTTATGTTTAGTTAACTTAGTGAATACTACTAGTTGTGTTTATTTTGATTCTACATTTTTGACAATATTCACTTATTCTATTTAATTGTGATTGTATGTTTATGGCTACTATTGCTGGTGTTGGTGCACTTTTCCAGACTGTTACATCGTCTGCGAACTGTGATGAGTATCCATTATTTGGATCTTTGATAGGCATATTATTCACGTACGTGATGAATAGGATAGGGCTAACTACCCCTCCTTGAAGGACACCAGCTTCTGGAGTGAAACTCTCAGAGAAGGTCCCTTCAACATTTATTCTATATGATCTGTTTTACGGAAAGTTTGACAGCCAGCGAATATTTCCCCGCGTTAGCCCCATTTCTTGTATTCGGAACCGGAGACTGTTATGCCAAACAGTGTCGAAACCTTCTTACTGTCGAGAAAGCAAGCAACAGTGCATTCTCGTCTATTAAAACTATCTACAATTGTTTCGGTTAATCTGACTAAGTGGTCTGTTGTTTGTCTGAATTTTCTGAAACCATTTTGTCCTTCTGGTAATTTTGATGTTGTCTCCAGGAATGTGGAGAGTCTGTTACTGATTATTCTCTGTAGAATTTTGTCTACGCAGCTGGTCAGGCTGATTGGTCGGTAGCTATTTGGGTTATTGACTGGCTTTTCTTCTTTATGGAACATTAATACATTTGCATGCTTCCAAGAAACCGAGATATAACCAGAATATAATGATAGATTAAAAATTGCTGTAAGATGTTCAGATAATTTCGGAGTGGCTTTTTTAAGAAGAATGGTTTGTATACCATCTTCTCCTGGTGATTTATTTTTGGTATTTGTTATTGCTTCTATGAGTTCTTGTGCTGAATTTGTGTTTGTAAGCATTGTGTTTGTGTTGTTGGTTTGATATTTATTTAAGTCTACTGTGAAGTGCGATTTGAATAGTTCACTGTTATTCATTATAAAGTTATTTGCTGTATTATAAAAGTATGTGTTCATGTCTGGGTCTTTATGTGTTTTAAACGTGTTTTCAAGTTGTTGTTTGAATATTTCGACTTTTTGTTTATTTGTATATGCTGTGGTATTATTGTATTCTAGTGGTGGGTATTTTCTTCTTGTTGTATCTCCATTTGTTAGTCTTTTTAGGTGTGTCCAAAATTGTTTCGGATCTGTTTTTTTATTAACTTCGGTGCAGAAATCGTCTTATTTTAATAATTTAACTTCTGCTTTGATACCTTTAGTAGGTATCCAGTGATTGTTGTTATTAATTGCGGTATGTATGGTATTATGTGTTGTTGTTTTTTTGCAATACTTATAAGATCAATGCAGTTTTTGGTTTGGGTTGGTTTTGTATATTCTGTAATGAAATATATGAAGATATTTTTATTATATTTGCTATTAAACTTGTTTCATCGTTTGTGATTTCTTTTATTATATGAGTGTTGTTTTCTTGGGGTTTGTTGTGTGTGTTTTTGTTTTGTTCCTGTGTATTGCTGTTTACTGTATTGGTTGGTTTTGTTGTTTGTTGTTTTCCTTCAGCTTTTGTGCATATGTTACTGTATCTGATGTAGTAGCTGTGTTTGTTTGTTGTATGTTTGTAGTTATTCAGTCGGTTTCGATGTTTTTATTTTATAAATGCGTTGTTTTGTTTTTTGTATTTCTCGTAATCTTTGTAGTTCGCTGTGTGTGATTCTCCACAGTTGCAACATTTAGGTTTTTCTTGATCTTTTTTATGCATTGATATGTGATGTTCACCGCCACATCCGCAGCACCTCGATATTGCTAGACATGCCGCTGTTACGTGACCATATCTTTGGCAATTGTAGCATTGTGTAACTACGATTGCCGGTGTTTATAATTGCTTTACTTGGTATCTCTGATACCGTGGAATGACAACGTTGTTTATAAGATATAATATGTTGTAGTTTTGTTTTATATCTACTCTTATTGCGTTTGTTGGTTTTTGTGTTAATTTCGAAATTATTCTTTCAACTTTAGTGTAAGGTATTTTTTGTTCGTCAAGTCCTTTCTGTATGTCTTTTGTGGTTGTTGAATAATGAACTCACGAATTACGATCGCCTTGGGCTGTGGTTTGTTTCCTGGTATTAATATTTCCTAGTGTGAAAGCGTCTTCAGGCCAGTCTTTTAGAAGTTTGTTGAGGTCAGCGACCTCTTGTCCTCGGACAATGATACCGCCTGGGTAGACGCTTGACACTGGCTATGGTAACACCTAGTTTGCATCGTTTGATTTCTACTGCAAGTTGCGTTTGGTCTAAGTGCCTGGTCTACCTTCAATTGTGAATGAATGTTGTGATTGTTTAGTTTTTAGTGTGATGTTTTTATTTTGTAAACTATCGTTTTGTGTTGAATTCTGTCTTTTTCTTTTTGATACAACTAGTGTAAATTCTTCTTGGTTTTCGATATCTTGTTCGTGGTTAGTGGTTACCTCGTTAGTTGTTGTGTTATCAACATCCAAGGTTTGATTTTGATAAGTAAATTCATTCTTGTAATTTAACGCGGTGGATGAAACTATCACAGTATTCTCATACACCCACTTCTTCATTTTCTGAGTTTTCATTCGAGTTAGATAACTTTATTATTTTTCTTCTAGCTTTATGTTTTTTTTCTTAAATTGTTATTCTTTTATTTATCACTTGCTGTTAATTGTATTTTGGCCTCATTACATTAGGTAATTAATGGAGATGTGTTTGTTTCATTTGAACCTAAATCTATTTTCTGGCCACCTGAGAAACTAGACTTACTTGACTTGTTTTTCAGGCCACTGGTAGAACATGCGTCTTGATTCCTAGACGTCATGTTGCTGCTGTCCTATACAGTTAGCGGCATCGATCTTTGTATAGAAACCCACACTTCCGTCTTGTATGTAAATTTCCTGTATTTTCAGGAGCTCACTAGCAACTCGCCCTTCTTTTATCTTACTCTCACTAAAAGTCATTGTCTCGTTCTCTTTCTCTCTATATATATATTTGGGTAATCTTATATACCCAGGAGTTAGATAACCAGCGAATAATTCCACACGGTAGTCCCATTTCATACATAGGAACCGTAGACCATTGTGCCATAGTGTGAAATGCTTTCTCAATGTCAAGAAAGCAGGCGACAGTGCATTGTTTTTTCTTAAAGTTATATATTATTTCTTCAGTTAGTCTGACTAAGTGATCAGTTAGTTGTTTGTCTAAATTTTCTGAAGTTATTTTGCTCTTCAGGCAATTTAGAAGTTATTTCCAAGTATGTGGAGATTCTATTGCTAATTATGCGTTCTAAAATTTTGCCGACACAGCTGTTCAGGCTGATTGGTCGGTAGCTATTAGGTTTATTAGCTGGCTTTCCTTCCTTATGGAACATTAATATATTATAATGCTTCCAGGAAACTGGTATGTATCCAGAGATAAGTTAAAAAGTGCCTTTAGGTGGTTACACAATTTCGAAGTGCCCTTTTTGAGGAGGATGGCTTGTATCTCATCATCACCCGGAGATTGTTTGTGTTTTTTATTGCTCATGATTCATGTATAGGTATTTCTTTCGTTACCATCGTATCTTCGTAGTTTATTATGTGTCTTGTGTTTATCTCAGATATACTTATTGTGAACATTGGTTCAAATTGTTCAAAGCTTCGGTTTTTTCTTTATTTGTGTAAGTTATTGTATTATTATACTCAAGTGTAGATATTTTCTTGCGGCTGAAAAAGCATCTTCCGGCCATTCCTTCAATAACCTGTTTTGGTCAGCGGCCTCTTGTCCTCGAGCAAGAACACCGCTCCTCGGTAGACACTTGATACAAAACAGAGGATTCCTGTTTGCTGCAAGTAGGAGTTGATTATATTGGCCTGGTGGACCTTCATTTGTTATTGAGTATTGTGGAGGTTTGGTTTTCTGTGTTATGTTGCTACTTTCTGTTTTCTCGTTTTGTGGAGAATTGTGTTTTTAGATGTAACTATTGTGAAGCCTTCTTGATCATCTGTGTCAGGTTTATTATTAAAGTTTTCTGAATGTTTGCAGTTGTAATATCAACATTCAAGGGGCTTGGTTTATTTACTACTACATTTGATTTGTTAGTAGTGGGAGAAGCTTTGTCTACCGCAGTATTAGTTGTTCCTCCTATTTCGTACTCGTTTTCATACACGTTTCTGAGTTTCCTCTCCTGGCTATAGTCTCCAGCGGGAGTTCTGAGTCGGTTTCCCGCTCTATCGTCGGTGAGTTGGTCACCGGTATAGTTTTGTTCTTGATCCTCCTGCTGGTCTTAGTGAGTTTGTGTCGTTCGCCCAGGTAGAAAAGATAAGCTTGTATTTGATTATAGTCGAGGGAACCTACTAGTATTTCGTATGCTGTCTATTAATAGTTAAAAGATATTGAATTTAAGCATATTTAATTTTAACTGTTCAGCGCGTTTTACATTCAGTATTTTGTACGTATTTTCTCCTTTCCCATATCAAAATTCACAATTAATTAAAGACAGCATCGGGATGTGAGAATGAATTTTAAATATTGTTGTCACAATACGAGAAAATATTTCCCAAAGTGAAAGGATTCTCAAAATAAATCATAATTGTTATCCTTAAAAACGTACGTTTTTCTAATACATGGCTAGTCCTACATTATAGGTTGAACATTATTTCTTAAAACAGGGTCAAGGTTCATAAAAAAGTTTCACCGATCTCTAAGAGCCTACTACGTCGATTTTGTTGTCAGACTTGACACTTTGGAAAAATTATTTTCTATCCAAATACAGAGTTATTTATCTTAGGCCTAGTTATTAGCCTAATTACTTAACTTATCTGGTTTAGATTTCGGGTAGCATATATTATGGTATCACTTATTCACCAGTTGAAAATTTATTCATTTTAGAAAGTAAAAACAATTACATGTTATCACTTACCATCTAGCGTAACTTGATATAGACCAGGGGTGACCAAACTGCGGCTCTTTGACAAAAAATGTGCGGCTCGCGAAAGTATGTTGGCTGATCTCCTTTTGCATCACAATTAATATAAAAGGTATATAAAATATTTTCAACCTTTATTATTATTTACCGGGTATAAACTGAGAGTCCACCGGATTAAAACAAGTTTAATGTTCATGGTGAATAAATGCATTTAAAAATTTAAATTCTAATTTTAATGCTAGATTTGAGTCAGGGATTAACGAAATTTTGGATCAGCAAGGATTTCAGAGGAATTGTACTGTAGAATCAGTAATAATAAAAGCTGGTGCTGACAATGTTAGTTTTAGTGGGTGTGGCTTAGGATCATGTTATTGTGGCATGTGTGACTGTGTTGCAGACAGTCAAATCAACTGAGTGTTAGTGTGATACTGGGTCCTGTAGAGTTTGGTTGCATTGCACGTGTTGGAGCTTATTGTTTCTTTTTAACTTTAATTTTTTAGAAGTGTCTGTGAAAATTATGTGAAAGAAGATGGCATCATCAAATTGTAAGAAGCAAAAGTATGAAGATGAAAACAGAAATTCTAAGCCAGAGTGTGAGGAAAATTTTGCATTCGCCGTTAAACGAGATAAACCTGTGTGTCTTATCTGCAATGCGTTACTCAGTCATTACAAAGCCAGTAACTTGAAACACCAATATGAAACTAACCAGACAAAAAACTTTTTGTCTGATTATCCACCTGAATAAGAATTACAGAAATACAAGTTAAATGTGTTAAAATCATTACTAAATAGCCACCAGACACTGTTGATAATGTTCAATAAGGAAGTTGATACAATGACTGAAGATAGTCTTATTATATCATGGAATATTGTTTGTGCTAAATGCCCATATTCTCATGATGAATTTGTTAAGAAGAATATAGCTGAAGTTATTGCAGTGTTAGATCCAAATAGCACAAAACTTCAGCGACTAATAGCACAAACACCACACGTCTCTCCCAAATCAGTGCTGATGTTGCAGGCAAAATGATTTAAAGAATTCCCTTGCATTCAGCTTAGCCCTTAATGAATAAACAGACATACAAGACAACCCACAACTAGTGATATTTGTTCGTTATGTTTCCTCTGAAATAACTGTGAAAGAAGAAGTGTTGGACTTAGTGGCAATAAATGAAACAACTCGTGGTGTTGACATTAAAAATGCGCTAGACAGAGCCTTAATAAATGCTGATATTCCACTAGATAAACCTGTCAGTGTTGCAACAGATTGAGCACCTGCAATGGTGGGGAAAAATGCAGGATTAATTGCACTTATGAAAAGTGATCCCAGCTTTCCAGAGTTTCTCCCTGTTCATTGCATTATTTATCGTAAACACCTGGCAGCCAGATACTTCAAATATAAAGATGTTATGAAATTTGTTTTTGCAATTGTCAATTTCATACCAGTAAATGGGAAGACCCACCAACAATTTAAAATGTTATTGAAGAACTGGAGCTTGAAGATAAACCCAGTGATGTCTCTTTTTACTACTTTGTGAGGTGGCTGTCAACCACCAATGTCTTAAATAGGTTTGTGAATCTGTTGGAGCCTATTATTACTTTTCTTGAAGAAAAGATTCTATCTTCAACTAGAAAATGATGAATGGATGCAAGATCTAATGTTACTTACTGATATAATGAATCATCTGCAAACTCTCAACTTGGCACTCCAGGGAAAGGATAAGATTATTTCTGATCTTACTCAGACAATTTTCAGCTTTTAGAATAAAACAAGACTTTTTCAAAAAGACATTTTTAAGAAACTTCAGTTACTTTCCCAGTCTCGAAAGGACAGTAAATACATTTCCTGATATTGATATAAAAGACCACAAACTGGAAGAATACAAAGATCAATTACAAGGACTGCTTGATAATTTCCGAGACAAGTTTGAGGACTTGCAGAAGCTGAAGCCCTGCTTCGCCTTTCTTGTAAATCCATTCATGGTTGATGTGATCAAAGATGGTTATCCAATTTTCGAAACTCTGGTTACAGAATCATCTGCTGTGGAAATGGAACTAATAAAACTACAGGAGGACCTGAGTCTAAAGATGATCCATAAATCCTATTCTACAATTGAGTTCTGGAAGGAAGTTCAAGAAAAAAAGATATACTGAACTGAAGAAAACCAGTGTGCGACTCATCTCAATTTTCAGTACAACATACTGCTGTGAATAACTGTACTCTGTAATGAAGTTTGTGAAGTCGAAGCATCGTGTAATCGTTACAAATCAACATCTGACGGAATTAATTCGTACAGCCTTGACAACATATCAGCCGGAATTTCAACAACTCGTAACCAAGATGGAAACTCATTAGACTTCTACCAACAGTAGACATTGTATCAATGTCTGTTTGTGCCTGAAAAATATCATGACTAAAATTTTGTAAGGCGGTATTTGATTAAAATATCTCTCATTTTATTGTTTTACATACTTTCCTCCATGTTTTGACCAGATATTTATTAAGAAAAATTACTTTGTGATTATTGAAACTAATACAAATTAACAGTTTAAAAACTACATACATGAATAAATATTATTACGTACATGTATTTATTAATATTTATATTGTTGTTCTTCTGAATTAAGCACAAAGCTACACAATAGGCTATTTGTAACGAAACCCGTTTTTTAGCGTTGTATGTCTACAGACATACCGCTGAGCCACATGGAGGTATAATATTTATATAACAAAAAGTGTGTGAAATATTCGTTCACTTCTTGCGGCTCTCAAACATCTGAAGTATGTCGTATGTGGCCACCCCTACTACAGACCATCAATATTTGACCATGTCCATTCATCTTCGGAAAATATAGCAGTAATTGTTTCATCCTCTGATTAGTTCACTGTAAGCATGCTACGGTAACTGACTAAGCCAAAGCTACGCACGAGTAAGAGTAATCTTAGATGTTTAACGTTAACTCGAATGGATCATAATAGTTGAACACTATTAAACAGTGTCGGTTTTCAGGACAAACACACGAAATGTCGTCAAATAAATAACTCTATACATTACTTCACATGCAATATGGGAAATAGGGTTACTTTATTACAGGTTAAGCTTTAAAAATTGTGAATTTGGAGTGGAAGTTATAGTATACCCGTGATTAATTAGGGAAAGGATTCCAATATGATGGCCGTAAATAAAATATTGATTTAATGACTAATAATTTTTATTTTTATGCTGACAGTGATTATACGCTCAGTTGATGGATAATAAATGAATTTAGCAACACCAGAATTTTCCCTTTCCGTAAATTGCAAGCAGAATGGTATCGAAACCTGGATTTTAGCACTCTACCATTATGGGGAGGGGAGCTTTGTTCTTTTAACGCAAACTTTTATATCGTTGCACACAGGGGCGTAGATCCTGGAGATATACATCCCTCCCTTCATTTTAGGTGGGGGGTGTGGTACATACAATCATCCCCCCTACAGTTTGGTCTGTTGAATTTTTTTATTGCATCACAGGCCTACAAATTGTGTGTTTGTTCTTGTGATTCTCGTGTTCTTACCAATCGAATTACATAACTAGGCCTAGATGTAGGCTTTTTCAGTAGCCGAAATGTACATCTTTGATATAGGCGTGCTTCTTAGCTTTTCGATCTGAGCGATAGTTCGTAAGTATCAGTCAGTAGGCCTAAGTATACATGCAAATATCGTGGCAACAAGATTACTCTGTGATTGCATGTTTACAGCTTTCAGGTTCACGTAATCAGATATTACCAATTTGCAAATTGAACAGTGGTTTAAAAAATCATCCCCCCATAGGGTGTAAAAAATCTACGCCCCTGGTTGTACATAATATTTCTTGTAAAGGTTTTATTTTTACGATAAAAAGAGTTTGTGTAAAACTGTCAATAGAAAACAATAACAAATAATAACAAACTTATTTGTCTGTTACCAGTTTATCATCCAATTTTTTTTACTATTAGAAAATATATCCTTCCAGGACTAAAACCTTTAAAAAATTGTGTATTTGTATAAGACGTTTTTTTAAATATTACATTTTCTTATGACGTAACAGAATTTTTAACAAAAAGGATACATCCAATTGTATACGTTCAAGTTAAAACATTTTGTTGCTGTTATACTAAAGAACTACCTTTCATATAACCCACTATGAGGAATTCAAACTATTTGAAAACATGAGCTAACGAAACACCTCTCATATACCTTGCACCATGCCACCCAGGGCACTATTCACCAGCTGTTAGCCCTACCTCTGATGGTATTTTGAGGAAGTCTAAAATTGGGATGGTACTGTGGTCTAAACTGGTCAGTAAAATTATGGAGATTGTTTCTTCTTTAATGTAAATTGAGTCCAGTCCCTAAAGTGTATAGCAGATGTTGTGAGATATCAGAAACACATAATATTTACCTCACTTTCCATTATGATCTGATTCATTCTGTCAAAAAAAAATTATTTTCAATAATTTTATGTGCAGAATTTATACCTTGTATCTCAGAACACCACCATGGTAACACTCTGGTGGATAGTAAAATTATTGCAACACAAGCACGTACCTTAGAAGAAAACAAACAAACAAACCACGTTTATTTTTTTAACAATGACTTTGGGAATTTATGAAGAGGAAATCTGAGCACCAAATTTAATATTAAAGAAATACATATTCTGATTAAGGCTACATTCACAGTCAATCTGCCATGCTCAGCTTTTGAACCATTTAGCTTTCTCTTATTTTTCATGATATGATGTTTTCTCCCAAGTAACACAGAATTCTTAAAGTAACAAGTTTGACAATTTTAAATAGAATACATGAATTCTCTTCACATTTGTAGTAAATTCATTTCTTTTCATAAGTTGCCTGTTTCACTAGAAAATTATAGCATCAGGTAACAAACTTTTATGAAATGCCTTTCTAAATGAATTAATTTTTATGTTTGGTATTACCAAAAATGCCAGAGAAGAAATATAGAACAATGGTTACAGAATAGAAACTTTTTTTAATTCTTGCCATGTATTTAATGATAACAAATGAGAAGTAATTCTCTCTAATATAATAACTATCCAGGTTTGGAGAAATACTAACTTACTTGTTGAAGATTTTATCCTAAAAGAAATCTGAGAGTACAAAAAAAGGGGAAGCTAGTATGTTTGTTGTTTATCATGTATGTACAACATGTTAATGGACTGTGATCTGACAACTATGGCTTACTAAAGACAAGTACTGGCTTTATCCATTTAACACTGTCATTAGCTTATTATAAATTATGTACAAAATTGTGTATATAAGAAATTTTATTATTTCTTATGTATATATTGTTTAGTTCTATATCAGTTACAGATATGATTCTTTCAGAAATAACACAGTAAGAATACACAGCTAACTTTCATCTCAAACTGGCAACTTTAATGGTCCCTGTACACACTCAGTCCATAACACAAGAATTCAGCAAAACAAGAAAAACTGGAGTCTCCACATTTCACTTACCCAAGCTCATGAGGTAATATTACACATAAAAATGAAAAATACATTAGAAAATTAACAAAAGTAAAAAAAGAAAAAATTATATTCATATGAACATAGCAACTAAATAAACTTATAGATCTTCTTTCACACTTACCAAAACTAACATATTCTATCTGCAGACTTGCTAATTATAATAAACAAAAATGAGGTATTATGAAAACACTGACAAAAATCTCAAACGTATTTCAAACACAAATTTTTGTAAAATAATGAGGCTGAAAGCTCAAAACTCTCAACTCTTTTTAACAAAAGAAAAATAATAAAAAATTAAGATATATTGACTGTTAGAATGATCAGTGCATAGAATGAAGGTATTCAATAAAAATAATTCTAATAATTTAGATAATTAAAGTTAAGTATACTTTAGGAGATTAATATAAAATGTCCAGTGTTTCAACTCTTGACTTAAATAAATCCCTGAAGTTACAACACAGATTTCAGTTGTAAAATTAAAGTAACTTTAAATGTGACAAAGTACTGATAAAATATCACAGAATTTGTGTAAATTAGAACAAACCAAAAATACATCAATAAAACATTTTAAAATAATAACAACAAATACACACAGACAAAAAAATCACAATTTTAAGTATATTGACACACAAGAGGTGCAATTTAGTTTTTCAAGATCATAAGATACCATTCCTAACTTGTTCTCTGGGTGCAGTTATAATTATCAGTATGCAAAAATAAGAATAAATAGTTCCATGATATCTTACTCAACTAGGGTAAGAACTTGATACATGGTGGTGGTTTCCATTCAGAACAAATTTACATGGATTTACATAGTAGTTGTGAAAAAGTGTCTAAATTATGATAAATACAAACAATTATTTCTAGGACAGTGACTTTTGTTTTAAGACATGTTTTAAAAATGAAATAAAATCACACACACACAACAAGAAACAAAATTAATGAGCAAATTTCACCCACAGGCCTAAATCAGTCCCTTACAAAATGTAACTCTTCACAACCTGTACTTGTAAGGTGAAACTTTGCAACTAAATTCAGTTTCTTATTTAAGAGGTAAAGATATTCAGTGTTTGCTTGGTTTCAAAAGCATGCCAAAAGACTTAAACTAGTTTGTTTTTAACAGCTGCTAATTAGTAAACTTTTTGTACTTAAGCAGAGATGTCCACAACAACCTTACTAAATCTATAGCCAGCACATTATTAAGGTTCTGTACAGTTGTAACAATCATTTCACTTGACAGAGAGGTCCTTCCTAGCAACTTAAAAGGGACCAACAGTGACTACTTTGATTTAATTGAGAACAGGTTAATACTTGACCCATGAATGAATTATCCTAATGTGCCACAAACTGACTCTCTCAACAGTGTTGCCTCATTAAGTGATAAGAAATATCCTCTGACTTAGCTTTACACCACAGAAACTGTTCTTCTTACAACTAACAACTGAAAGATATGGCATGTGAATGTCTGCAACAAGCTAAGTATATATATAAACTTAAATGTTATTTTTATCTATAGGTATAAAACTCGTGTATTTGTCCTTTTTCTCAGGAAAATAACTTACCATATGCAGAGTTATTAATAAGTTTATAGTGATTGTAAAGTTTATTTGAAAATGGTTTTCTTAAATTATTTTTCATTCTTGCACACAAAAATACATTAATTAAAAGTAATTCAATTTTTTTACCAGCAACCTCTCACAATTAATTTATTCCTTAAATTTTATACGTTTATTTTTTCAGTTCAGAAAGTTCCAAGAGATTTACTTATTTCAGACTTAATCCATACTAGAGCTTAAATGCTTTATGGAGTGTATGGCTGGCAGGTTGAAATATTTTATTTTGACACTTAAATACTATATTTTCCAAATGAATAAGAATACACATAAGAACAGTTGTACCATAAAAAGTTACATTATCTACAATTTTTAAAAAAGGTCACAATTAGTGTCAACTAAAGCACCTTCTGTTTATTTTTAAACACTAACAGATGTATCTAAACAGTTAGTTCAGTCAAAATAGTAAGAGTGCAATAAATTGTGCTTTGCTCAAGTTCAGAAAAAATCTATAAAACTGGTAAAACTGTTTACACAAAGTCACTATTTTAAAATCTATGCTTAGAAAAATATACATAAATTTTTATGTATACAACACTAACAGTTCTATTACTTAACTAAACCAGCTGTGTATGATGTAACAAGCTATTTGTAATTACATTTAAAAATGTTTTAAAAAAATGCTATACTCATTTATTTAAGAAATAAATAAATACAATAAACCATCAGTAAATATGATACATATAAACCAAAACTTTTATAAATGCCTAAATTAATAGCTTCCAAAACCTAAAATCTTTATTCTATTTGAAATATTGTTTTTCTATCTGTTACAGAACAAGACAACAAACAAGGTTTCTTTATCAGAATACACAGCGAGTTTAACATTTTTTGATTTTTTTACTCTTAAGAGACAGGGTATGACAACTGGTCATGAGCTACAGAGAAATCCAGGGTCTACAGAGGCAACTTTTGCAGTCAGGAAAGCATGCAGACAAAACAGAAGACAGTGAAGTGAAGACGACTCAAGTTCCTATGGAAAACAATGAAGTAAAAGTTAAAGCCATGTTAACTTTTGGAAGTTTTCAAATCTGGATTTAATGTAGAAAATAGAAGAGCTGAACAAACTACTCACCTGTATTTCCACACGTTTGGTCTCTGGATCTTGAAAATGGAGTTTCAATTTGTTTACACCGTTGTCTGAAGAAGATTTAAGTTGTGAAAATCGGTATTTCCAAACGTACCACTGAAAATATGGAATCCTTTAATCAGTTTCTGTTCTAACTTTTGTTTGTATTCTAAACATGATTGTGTATAAAAACTGTGATGATAAAAGTAGCTTAATCAGTGAATTCTGCTATGATGTTGATGCCAGTAATTATAATGTTTATCTCACAAACCAACACGAATCATGTTTAAACACAAACTGATCACAAAACATTTCTTCTGTACTAACAGTATGAGGAACAATGAAAAAATAAGAAATGTTCATTTATTTGATCAAATAAAACCTGAAAGAAAAGGATGAATAGAAAGAACTTTAACCAGTCATGTTTTAACAATGCATGACTTATGAGGTGGAGACTGAACACAAAACCTGTGATGAAAAAATGCAAGTAATGTTGTGGGAGTAGTAATTATCCATTCAAGATATCAAATGCCAAATCATCAACAAAAATACAGAGTAGCATATAGTTCTACACATCATGTCCCTTATGACTCTGTAATCACAGTCTTAGTTCTTTTTCTATTACACAATCAAAATACAATAAGTTTATCTTACCAATCTGTACTTCTGAGGCTTAGCTTTAATACACATTACAAGTCTGTGTACCTAGCAGTGATTATTTAATTGTCCTACTTATCTTTTTAAAATCTTGCTAAAAAGAAATAAAACAGACGACTGTAGCATTTCCAAGAATGGAAATTAACATACGCTGGATTGTTTTTGAATGTTGCACAAAGCTACTTGAGAGCTATCTGTACTAGATGTTCCTAATTTTTAAGTGATAGACTAGAAGAAAGGCAGCATATCATATTTAGCTAAGCCTTTTATAGATACATACTAATATGCTACATTTAAGCCAAGGCAATGATGGTTTTTCTCACTCTCTTTCTTTGTAAGTACTTGTAATTGGTACAAATTAAAAGTAATTATGTAATTAAAAGAAATTGAAAGGTTTTGCAGATATATACAACTTGTTAATCCATGTGTTTTAAAATACCAACTGAAACATTCTCTAAAAATGGAAACAGTGTAAACACACTTTAAATAGTTTCTTTGTTGAATTCTGCACAAAGAAGCTCTGGAGTTATTTATGCCAGCTGTCCCTAAGAAGGAAGTCAACACCATACACAATACCCACTGCCAACTCATGGGCTACTCTTTACCAGTAAATAATAAGACTGACTGTGAGATTATAACATCCAGTGACTGAAAAGGCAAGCATATTCGTGAAAGAATTTTGAACACAAGGCTCTCAGATTGTGAGTCAAGCACTGTAACCAAATGGCCAGCATATGCTGGAAAAGCAGTTAGTTATTACCAAATAAAAAACATAAAACACTGATATAAATATAAACTGAAATTAGATCTTGAATAATAACTTGTATCATTTTACTATGTTCACTTGTAATCCAAAACTATTTTGATTTTTAATGTCTTATATTATTCTTAAACAATACGATGTTGCCACCTCAAGTTAAACTTTATAAAGGCAAGATTTCTTTCTACATTAATTATAATAATAAGTTTACAAACAAAACTGAAATCAGAGATTTGAACTAATTTCTATATCAAACATTTCAGAAATATACTCATTTTGAGCTTTTATTATAAAATTTTGAGTACTAGTTGCCTTACTTTTGCATCCGTATCATATAAAGCAAATCCCATGGTCCAATCAAGAGTTAGACCACCAGTTCTCCCATTGTATATGACAGAAAAGGTTTTACTCTAAAAGTAAAGAATAAATGTGTTTCAAACAAGTTTTGCTACTTATAAAGATAAAACATCAGTTTCAACCTGACCTTGATTCTTTTACTCCTTACATAAGAATTTCAATATCATATAACAGGGTGCTTGCTGAAACCTGGAACATGATCACTTAGTAAATAGAATCAAAAATAGAAAAATAATTGTTTTTTTAACATGATCAAATAAGTATGTCATATAAATGAAATAAATCACTATTTGCTAAGAATATAAACTCAGAGTATGGAAAATGTGCTATCTCACTTAACATCTTTCACACCTGAGAACAAATCAATTGAAGTTGATCCCATATCTGTATCTAAAGCATTCATATCTAAACAGTTAAAATCGCTGTTGCAACAGCTATGATGTATATTCAAGTCAAATCTTATTCTCCATGAAGTTGGTTTGAAGCTTTACATGTTTGAGGTTATCGTACAAAGTAATCAAAGTGTATACCATTTTATAGACTGTTTTACTTCAGTATTTCTCTCATAAATTAATACTGACTACTGATCACAGAAGGCTATCTACTTAGAGAAAAGATATAAGCCTACCTTATATACTTATAAAGATTAGACTAGATTGGATATCCTCGCCGTGACACATTTTCTGCCATAATAAACATAAAACTCACCCCCAGTTTCGTCACAGCATAGTACGTAGCTCGATTCCATGCTGTTTCTAACCTTAGAAGTTCTGCCCTACTTTCTACAGAAAAGTAACGAGATTGGGAAGGACCCGTTTGGATTAGAAAACAGTGCTGCCTCTCATCCATATAATCACACTCCTAAAGCAGTAATAAACAAAATAATTACTTCTTAATATAACAAATGTGAAGTTCTACAAACACACTGGTTCAAATGACAACCAGTATCTATGTATCACAATTAAATTTATAGTACCAAAGTTAAACATATGAGCTGAAAGTCAACATCAACATGACAATAGGTTTTCATGGTGTAACTTCTGTATGATCCATGTTTCGGTTTACAGGGGCAAAGGACCATATGTGGTGAGCAAAGTGTTTAAAACTGTTACCTAGATATTTTGCCTTCCAGAAAAACAATTGTAACTCAACTTACAAAGTACTTACAAAAATGTCATTTGGTAACTTTAACAAGTTAGAGGTGATTTTACCAACGTGGGACATGAAGTTTAACAAGTTACAGAAAATTTTAACAGCATGGAACTCAAAAGTTCTACATTTCAAAAGGTGTTTAGTGGAAGTTCATTAATTTGAATATAATATCCATCTGAACTTTCCACAAATTCCCATTATTACTCGAGTTCAAATCTTTATTACCAGTAGAGCAAGTTTTCATCTTACCTTCAAACATTTAAACATGAATTGGTAAGCCCTGGCAACAGTTGGACAACTTAAGAAGTCTTGTATCTTACTCTGGATATAAAACATGAAATAAATAGAAAAAAATTCAATATCCAATAACAAATGTTTCTTAAATTTTAAATCAGTAAAAAGATGACCAACTAAATATTAAATCCAAACATACATTACACTGTATATATACATTACATAATTTAAATAAATTAGTCCTTTCTCTGATTAACCCTTTCGGCGTGGTTGGTGACCGCAATCAACGTGAAGGCTCAGCACAGCAGGCGATCTTCGTCAACAAAATGTAAACAACATACCCTCGTACCTAATTATCATAATCACACAGACCTGTAGACCCACTTGAGGCTAGAACCACGTGTATTCATTGTTTACTTGAGATTCCCAGCAGTTATTTAAACCAGAGGTCACATGATTTCTTTGTTTTCTAGCCTGTGTAGATCATACTGTTCATTGTTTTAGAAGACGCCTTCCTTGCATATTCTGTTGATACTTGCAACGCTGTTACAATGCTGAAAGGAAAAGCTTATACCACTAACGAAGTAATCGATATTATTTTGAACGATGAAGAGAGTGACAAAGATTTTGAGCCTGATGATAATGAAAGCTTACTTGTAACAGACAAGAGTGATAATGAAGACATTCGTGGCCTGGAATCTGCCCCTGCTTTAGGTAAGCACATGGTGTAGTTAGGGTCAAAATAACTTATTGCATAAACTGACTGACCAAGGCTAGTTCTTGTTAACAGATATATAAT
Organism: Tachypleus tridentatus; assembly: GCF_004210375.1. Classification (NCBI taxonomy): domain Eukaryota; kingdom Metazoa; phylum Arthropoda; class Merostomata; order Xiphosura; family Limulidae; genus Tachypleus; species Tachypleus tridentatus. Next base: position 165,653,340 of record NC_134831.1, on the reverse strand, counting down.
ATATTGTGCAGACTGCAAGAGAAATGGTGAAAACCTGGTATCTCCAAGACTATTCAGAGAGCAGATTATTCAAAATTTGCTGGAGGGATATGTCAGCAAAGCCAAACAAAAAGGAAGACCAAGTGCTGATAAAGGTCAGCACTTGGTGGAAAGACATAGTATTGGATAGTATGAGGACAAAAAACAAATTTGTTTGCAGCAATAGATACACAGCTGGATGGAAAAGAAAGTAGACTAATTATTTCTGCAAACAGTGCAATCTCCCCAGGTGCTTTTTACCATACCATGAGATATATCATAACCACAAAGACTATCGACAGGCTGCTGCATGAATTGTATACAATTTATAATAAATTGTGCTTTACATGGCACTTCTTCGTTATGTATCAGGGTGTCTTCCTTTATTCCTGTTATTCTTATGTATTGAATTTAACATATATAGTATTGGGTACAATTTCAAAGACTTTTGTTGAGTTATTGCTGAGATATCATGCTTTTAGTACTGATACCGTAATTAGTTGAAGTATCAAACATATACATTCAGCGCCATGCCAAACATTAAAATTTTTTATTCAGCACCAAAAGGGTTAATAAACTATAAGGTAATAAAATATAAAACTGTAACACCTCTAAGTAAAGTTGGTCATCATATTTGAAACGAACTTGTATATTTCTGAATCCATTTTTCTACACACGAGATGATTTTGCATGTTTATTTAATATACGAAATTAGGACTAACTTTAACTTGGCCAAACCATGCAAAACACTACAGGAATTATGACCACAAATCCCATTAGAAGGAAAGGTCCATACTTGAGGACTAATTAATATTGATTTAAAATTTGTAGCACATGGATTTATACATAGAGTCATAAAACATGAAACATAGAGTCATATGTTTCAATTCTGAAACATAAAGTTCAGCTCGTTTCAACTGAAATATCTTATTCATCTACATATGACTTTCTCAAACTTTTCAATGCAAGGGACCAGTAAGGTGAATGTGAAAAATCAGTGGTGAGGAAAAACACTAATTTATATACCTAAATATTCCATTGTCATAAGGAAGAACTGAAGTTTTACCTTTACTAAAGTGCTTTAATCTTTGTTTAATAAGAATACAGTTTAAAAAACATAGGAGAAAGACATCCTTTTATGTTCTATTTAATGGAAACCATCCATACTATCTGTTTCTATAAATGTATTACTCACAGGGGGAACGTCAAAGAAGAAAATGTCAGGACCTTTGAAGGCTATGAACCGGGCCTTCCATTTGTACCACGGTTGAGCTGCAATAGTACCCTCATTTACCCATCCCATATGGTGTACCTGGAGAGACATGGAAGTTATATATGATCCAACATCCATCAACTAAACAGTGAAACACAATAATTCTACATAAATCCAGAGTAACTAAGGAAAGATGTCATAAAATTGTTGTCAAATAGAGCACACAAACATATAGATATGTACTGTTAACTCAATATACAAAACACACATGCCTTCGGTGCAAACTGATCAAAATGCTACATTTATTTTTACAAATGTGATCATGAGTATAAAAAGTAATCAAATATAACTACAAATCATTTATCAATAAAACACTAAGTTTCCTTTCTTTTCAACAAAGAAAAACATGTCATCTTTTGATCAAATATATTTCCTGTGAACTTACTGGAAGTATATAAACAGACTTATCCTAAAATCAGTCCCATTATGAAGCTATATTATGTAATATTTTTATTACCAATATTTTACAATAAAAAAAAAGCCATTTCTTTCAAGCATACACAACTTTCATCATAACGTCTGCAAATCAAAAAGTAAACAAATTAAAACCTGATCAACTGACCCTAAATAACTGCTTCAAACAGTACCTGGTGAAATACACATAGGTTTAAACCATTTTTTTTGTACCTAAAGAAATCTTAAAATTAAAAACAAATCAATCTATTGATTCTATATAGTTACACTAGCATTCAAAAATATAAATTTTATGTCTTTCAACACAGATTATGTAAATTGCACTTTACACAAAAAAAAACTATGTATGTATTAATGTTTAATAATGAACAAATCCAAGATAAAGGGGCACCCAGAAATGGAGGAAAAGGGGGAAAAAGGTTAGTAACGGTAAAAAGGATTGAAGATGATGATGGTGAGGATAAAGAAAAGTTAAAAGCATTCTGAAACTTTGAAAGAGAAAAACATTATGACAAAACATTAGCATACAATGTGGCCACAACTCAGGGGCACATCGGAACATTTGGCATGAGTACACTATAAATTAGTATTACTTGCATTTATACTGTGAGTATTTTAATATCCATTTCACTGCATTCAAAGTAACATAATAATCATATTTTATAAAATAAATGAGCATAAACAAGACAAGCACAACTATAAAAAGTTCAAAAAATAGCAGTAAAGCAGCAAGTGCAGTCTGCAAAATATTCTAGCAGGTAATGTCTCAACAATCAACATAGCAATATAATAATTTGAGAAAACAAAGACTTCCAATGTTTCAAAATGATCATATTGTCTTGAATTACTGAATTTTGTTTCTTTTATACCAGTGAGGTTAATTCTATACTGCCCATATTTATCCATTCAGCAATTAATCTAGTAGTAACTATAAAAACAAAAAGAGATTATCAACACTAAGTTCATCAATGACTTTGCGAGGTCTACTGATTCAGTGGTGTTCAGGGGGCCAATGACTGCTCAGAGCATCACTGACTTTGCAAGGTCTACCGATTCAGTGGTGTTCAGGGGGCCAATGACTGTTGAGACCATCACTGACTTTGCAAGGTCTATCTGTTCAGTGGTGTCCATGGGGTCAATGACTGCTGAGAACATCACCGACTTTGCGAGGTCTACCAATTCAATGATTTCCTGGGGTCTAATTACTGACTTTGGGAGGTCTACTGATTCAGTGATTTCTTGGAGTGTAGTGACTGCTAAGAACTTAAAAACTATGTACCTTCTAGTTTTTATGAACAGTTAGGAGTACCAAATTTAACTCTATAACTTACCCTACATATTATTATAGATATATTAATATATACATATATATTACATAATTCCCACAAACCTGATCATTAGGTGGAAGGGACTTGTTTAGAACATTTATCTGGAAAACAAACAACAACAACATAAAAAAAAAAAATTACCAGACAATACAGTATTCAACACACACAAATAACACTTATTCTTTTTAAGAAACAGTTTCCATATCCTATCCAATAATTACGATATATATTTATTTATCCAGACTTTAGATAGTGTGCCACACAACTTAGGAGCTAGGAGTAGGTTTAGGAGTTAAAATTTTACGAACCTGTTTCAAACCTTTTAAGAAACTTTGTGTTGTTACTTACAACTGCAGAAGAAAATACTGAAAACTTCAACTCTTTACTTGTTTGTTTTGCACCATGTTTTATCTAATGCAGGTAATAACAATCACAAAAACCCTTTGCCTCTTTCAAACGTTTGGATTTGTTTTTTTTCTTTTGAGAAAGGTAAAATATAGATACTGAATTGTGTGTAGATTCTTGCATTCAATACATTTAAAGCAGTACTATTAAGATACTTGTTTGGAAATAAAAACATAAGAGTAATTTATTCAACAATACTTTTGCTACTTACACTTAACTACAAAATAAGCACTTAAGAAACTTGATAGCATGGAACATACTAAACACTAATCAAAATATTGTTAGGTAGTTAAGAGGTTTCCTTCAATGAAAGTTGATATTTTTAAAATCAAAAATCCACCTGTTGAGCTGTAAATTGGATAATGTTGTTTGACACGTGCTTGATCCATTCAGCTAACATGCCCGCATCATCACACTGAACTACTGCTGATGGCTTGCCTTCCTGAGCCCTTATTTCAAAAGCATTTGGTCTAAAAAAATTATTGTATATAAAAAAAGTTTCCAAGTTTTATATGTAATCAACTAGAAGACAGAAAAAAATTTACTGTTGTTTTACTGTAAGCAGACTAGGCCTGGAATACACTAGTTTGAAACCAACACTGCACGAAAGGATATTTTGTGGTCAAAAAAACTTTATGATGTTAATTACCACAGAATTTTTCTAAATGATCAGAGATTATGAACAACACAACAATACTGTCATTTCTATCTTTCAAAAAATATAGGCCTATTAGAAAATCCACCCTACAAATCCATTATAAGTGAACTCAGTATAAAATTAATAAAAGTTTTGCAGGCTTTTAAATTTGGTAGCATGTGAGTGAAACAAAGAAATACTAAGAAAATGTTATTATAAAAGTAAAGGTTCCCTCAGTTGAACATATAAACTCTAATCAAAATGTCAAATTAATTCCCACAGACAAATTAGTATTTCCAGTAATAAAATTTGAAATTTTTTTGTTTATGGGTTTAAAATGTACATTAAGTGTTACAGATGCTGGCAAAGTTATAAACGAATAACCACAAAGTTTATTTCTCCTAAAACCTATTGCACCAATAGGAGTACAACACAGAAGTCTGAACTCGGTACTATAACATGCTAGAACCATAACACAGATTTCAAACCAGTATCTAACCAAATCATTGTCATTGTTTCTTTTCAACCCAAAGCTACACTTTTTCATTATCTTGTATCTTCATAAATTTTATTTTGGCTTTCTTGTAGCTGAACAGCATGTGATTTCTAATGGGCAAACACAATAACTTACAACTGCACCTTTCATTGGACCAAATCAGAGCAAGATGAACTTTTAGAATGGGAGAGTTCAAAGATGTTCTATAAACATAACCAACACTAAGCTGTCTCCCATACTAAATGACATATATATAACTATTAATAAAAATATATTGTTTCTGTGATTAATTTTCATTCCATACCTCAGTTTGTCAGTGTCTATAATGTACCTTGTCAAGTATGCCATTAACAATGGAATTGATGTGACATCAACCCATTTCCTGTATGGTCGATAAATGAAGCCTTCCTCGTTTGCTGTCGGTGTTTTCACTGACTGCAAAGATATATAAAATTTCATTATTGAACACCAATTCAATAAATAGATTTTTAGTTTTTTTTTCAAGTTAAACTTCCATTCCAATGCAAGATAATTGTTATCATGGTTTAGCAGTCTATGTAACCACCTAAGCCTAATCACTGATTAGCTTGTTTATGCTAATTAACAAAGATTATATTTATCTACATATTCTTTACTAATGCTAATGTGATGCCAACTTTAGGGTAGTCCTAAAAAGGAATAGTGTGGTAGATAAAGCCAGATTCAATCCTGGGTCTAACTCCTCAAAGCAACACATACTGTTCACTCATCTGTATTTTTTCTCCATCAGAATGTGAATCAATTAACCATATGAAACAGTTTCAAAACTGGTGTCCAGATTTTGCTGATTTCCACTACAAATCCTCCTTTATCTTCACGTGCAGTTCATATTCTACAATTTAAGTGTTTTTAAGTTTCATTCTGTTGTGTGATCTTTAGTAAGATGGACAGTTACAAACAGGCCTGTATTACAGTCTTGTGTGTCATCTTATCTGACATTATGGCCTGTCGAAGAAAGGTCTGTACTACAGTCCTGTGTCTCATTTTCTCCAGTATTATGAACTGTTACAGATAGTCTTGTATTACAGTCTTCAATGTATTGAACTAATTTTTTGGTGTTTTCGTTTCTCCTGTATATTGAACTTTAGATTCACAATGGGAATGGTAAACAGTTTTCACTCTTGTTTCCCCAGGTTGTTTTGTGTGCAACAGCTGTGACCTTATTATATTGAAGATTTCCAATAATATTCAGAGTTTATACTGGCTATGAATCAAGAAAACAACACAATCTTACTCTAAGTACTTTAATGTAAGATCGTACTTATCCTATATAGTACCATGTTAGCTTTCTTCAGTTTTAAAGTTTTAAAACTTACAAAGAATATCTTATCACAGTCCATGAAAACACTGAAAACTTTTTCTTATTAACAGAAATAGTGAAAAATTACTTTCTTGAAATGCTTTAATAAACTGTGTAACTATTTACATGATTTATTACAGTACCTTAACAGGTACAGCTTTATTAAACAGTCTTTGTTTGTTTTAACTCTTTGTTAGAAATATATCAAGTAATAAAAGTGGAAAGATATCACAGTTTAAAGTAAAGTGACAAGAGAAGCCCTTATGGAAATCTTCTGTATTAATGTTATACAGTAAACACAGTCTAGAACCACGATACTGTGCACATTTTTGGTGTTTAGGGGGTGCGGGGTGGAACAACCCCTCAATAAACTTTTTACTCTAAATACTAAATTACTTTAAAATTTCCAAATGAGATACTAACAACTTTTATAAAGAAACAAACTAATAAGTATCTTGGACAAAAGTCACAGAAATACTTCTCATATATGCTCCTCTACTAAATTAACCTTACAACATTTTGCAACTCTTTCTCACAGCTAATGATGCACAAAAATGTATTTTATTATTCTTTATCATTGATCTGATTGTGAAGCGTAAAAACAAAGCAGTCAACATATCCTGGGAGTAGCTTTCTTATCCAACATGTTGTCAAATCAATGATTGAAGTATGCCACAGCAAACGTAAATGCATACGATACATGCACAGGTTGTTTTGCAATCAAATATCTTTTAATTTTGTAAATTCTGCTCTATTTTTTTTTATTCATTGAATAAATGCTTACTGAATATATTTATTCCCAAATTTTATAAACTAACCAACAAGTACAGTGGAAACAAAAACATTTCCCTTCATCATCTTTCTCCCCCTCCAATTGTCTTACACTTTCAGAACAATATAACAATTTTTTAGTATAACAGAGAATATAAAACAATCCAACAAAGATGTAGTTAACAGTTACCTTCCAAGCTCGATGTCCGTTGCCCACTTTATACATAGGGATTTCCACTGCTGCCGTTCGTTCTCTTCGTCTCTGTACTGAAGGGAAGACTAATTTATTAACACACTGTTCAACTGAAAAATATCTAGTTAAGTAATCTATTGCTTGAAAAAACCAAAACTGAAATGTACATGTCAAAAGTTCACTTTGTTACCATGTGGTAAAAACTATTCAAACAAACAATGTACACTAGCCTGTAGTCCATACTTTAATCACTTTCAAATGCTTGCATAAGTTAAAAAAAGTAACCAAAACATGGTTCTGAGATTAGCCCAAAGAAAGTTGACCTCTCAAGGGACCCTAAGTCTGTCTTTTCTCCCTAAAATGTCATTAATTCTTAGGCCTAACTTAGAAATCAACAAAAAATTTACACTTATAGTTCACACCATTATTGAACACTTCTACACTATATAATCATGGACACAAGCTGATCATTTAACCATTGTAACAGATTTACTAATGTAAATTTAATATTGATGTTTATTTAAACATAAGTTTAGATATGAGCAGAGCTCATTCTGTTAAATATGTATTTTAAAAGTACCACCTATTCTCTAAATTTGTAGAAAATTCTTGAGTGTAAGAACCAACAATATATGATGTGTGTGTGTAAAATACAAGTACTGTTGCCAATTGAACTTTTAAGAACCTCACCTTAAAGTTTATAAGTTGTAACTCACTGAGAGACAGCATAATATTTTTGGTTTCCTACAGTTTGTATACTATAAGTCCCAGAAGCTATAACTGTGATTAACAGATATTAATTGGGAAAACACAGGTACTTGACCAGGAACATTTATAGACTTCGAGCATTACAAACCATTTAATTTTGGTGAATTAACTTTGGAAGATGGTATTTCTACAAGGAAATTAGATTTCTTCACTGGAGAAAAGTCAGCTTGTAAATGGCAAGAGGCTGGCCATCAAGTGAAGTGTAATAATATCAGCTCAGAATTAATTTGTTTGTCATGAACTTCAATAAAATATTCAGTTTATGACCAGATTGAAGACTCAATATTTTTTGTAAAATTCATGTCTATAAATCATTATGTGTAATCACTTTTTTTTTAATAACCATTATTATGAATTGTATTATTGTTTGTATATTAAAATATATTTGTGTTAAGAAAGAAAATTGTGTGTATCAATCTTGTTGGCAAATATTATAAAGTTAAACATGAACATTCAATTAACTTCAAATTAAAAATAAAATTTTTAGCTACTTGAAATCATAATATGTAATGTATGTAACATAATAAATCAAAAACTCATCCAATATAAATTATAATACATAATACCACATATAATAAAACTAATACACCCAAGAAAATAATAATTAAACATTTTTTTTATTTCAATAGAAATCATTACGGAAGAACTGTAAAGGATTAAACGTTTGTCAGTATTTCTTAAAACTCTGGTATATTGTTGATTTGATTCCACCTCTTTCTTATTGGAACATAGACCAGATCATTATTAAAGACTAGCCATTAAATGTTATATTATACAGTTGTTGCATAGCAATTAGAATTGCAAGGAGTCAGACTCTTGGCAATTATTACAAAAAGAATTTAAAACATAAGGTTACTGTTATTTTTAGAATGCTGCCTTTTTTTAACTCCTCAAATCACCAACTTTTTTTATAGCACTCACAACTGTTATGGCTCTCAGATTTAGTAATTTTATAATTTTATCTGTTTTAACAATCAGTATCAAGAGCTAACCAAAATATTACATGAAATAACACTTTGTGTAAAACACATAAAAACAGCATAAAATAGATAAATTAATTGCAAAACAAAGTATATTTTGTTCAGTTTTGTGTGTGTGTGATTCATAACAGACCTCATAACAAACATAATCTTGGTCCAACAAATAATCTGGTGCATAACTATGTTTAAAATACTAAAGTTATTGAAATTACTGCATTACATCAGTCAGTTGATGAGTGGATTGATTACTAAACAAAGTTTCCAGCACTCTTCCTTTTTCAATTCTGAGCACTTTGTGATATCTGGAAATTTATTTGTCCACCAGCATTACCAAACTTGCACTATTTCTGGCTATGAGGGAGTAAACCTCACATCCTTATCCCAAACCTCACATAAAACTCAGTAATGGCTTGCCCTACATAATGTACAATACAAGGTCTGGTTCTTCCACTCTATAAGGTATTTTCTCCATGGTTTTCAAAATTCTATTGATAAAGAGAGCAGACAAAGATTTAACAAAGCTTATTTGGTGCTACAAGGTGGTTAAGTGTGGTCCCTGCCTGAACTAGTGCAATGGTGACTAAGTGTAGTGCCTACCTGAACATAAACACTTCTACTGGTTCATCCAACAAGAACTGACAACCCATTAAACTTCACATCTTCATGGCCAAAAACTATTAAGAGGCGAGTTCTTTGGGCAATAAAATATTAACAGATTAAGTCCTTTATTTTAGAACATAATTAGAAGTTATAATCTGAAAAAAAACAAAAAACATTGAAAGCCCACTGTAGCCAACCAAACTGTAAAATCAGCCCCAGTTGACAAAGTAAACACAAACTCTTGCTAAGTCAACCCCAATTGAATGAACAGATGCAAAGTTTTGCAAACGAGTTTTTCTCTATTTGAAGACTCAGGTCAAATAAATAACTGAATTCTATCTGTTAGTGTTATCTAGTTCCTTTGCTAAAACTAAAGAATACAAGCCATTATAGCACCAACTATCTTACTGTTCACCATGTTGTGACCTTGAATAATTATAGCCTATGGTTTGACTTTTTTAATCCAAAATAATTCCTACAGTAGTAGCAATTATACAGTAAGAAAATTTCTATATTTCTTTTCTTTGATGGATGTTTTGTTTCTTTTCTGATACTGATAAGATTTATTACTAGAATAAAATAAATAAATTATTCTTGCTAGATAATACATGAGAAATGAAAAAACTCCAACTGTCAATCCTGTTAATTAAGTCCTTTAACTAAGTACTCTTAGTCAGCCATTTTTAGCATCTGGTGAATATGGATAATCTGACAAGAGAAGAACATTAAAACTCACAACTTCTTGATAAAAATGGACTAGCTGCTCTATGATGTTGAACTACAAGACAAACTTCATCTCCTGCTGATCTCAGAATGTTAACTGCTTCATCATGTTTAGTGTTTTCTAAATCAATGCCATTTACCTTTCAGGAAAACAAGATGATGCACATAAGAATACAAGTTGTACTTAAAGTAACAAATAATTAATCAGATAAAACTAGATAGCGATAAACTAAAAGGTATACAGTAGCATTTGTGTTCATTACTTTATAATAAGAGGAACATTACAAAAATTTTGGACATCTTAAAATATCTAATATAACATTTTGGTTTACAATAATTGTTTATTTACAGTTAAGCATAAAGCTATGTGATGGACTATCTGTGCTGTGCCTGTCATAAGTACTGAAACTCAGATTTTAGCATTGTTAGTCCACAAGACATACTGCTGAGCCACTAGAGGGCACAGAATAATGGAACAGTGCCAAATTTACATAGATACAAATTTCAACACTTTCACGTGTCCTCTTCAAGTTCAATGTTGTGTTTGTGAGAGAAACACATACAGTATATTTAATAACAGAAGTTCCAAGCCCCTTAATGACATACAACATCAAAGAGATTCAACTTAGAGTAACCAGATGTGTTGAACTTAACAATTCTTGGATTAACAAACTTCCCAATAATCAGTGATGTCGAGAAACCCACTTGTTGAGAAATTTATATGCAAAAACGGCTCGTTTGGGTTGAGAAAATATTTTACATAGAAGAGCGAACAACGTTTCGACCTTCTTCGGTCATCGTCAGGTTCACAAAGAAAGAGATAACTGACCGGAAGCTGACCACATGTTTGAAAGGGGTTGTGTAACTGTGTGTCGAAATGTAGAGGGCGGTATTAGATGTTTGAATATATAATTTTATTTATTTATTATATTAATATAGGTATAAAGGCATTCCTTTATATTGGTTTATTTTGGGTTTAAGTTGTTGTATAAGTAAGGCTTCTTTGATTTTGCGTTTGTTTATGTTTGTTTCTTTATTTAGTATTTGAGTGTTTTCTATGGTTATGTTGTGTTTATTTGACTTGCAGTGTTGAAAACGTGTGAAGGTGACTTTATGTTCTTTGAATCTGGTTTCCATTTTCTACTTGTTTCTCCAATATAGAAGTCGTGGCAGTTATCACATTGTATTTTATAAATAATGTTGGTGTGGTGTTTGTCAGTGTAGTTTTACATAGTATAGACCTCAGTTTTGTGCGGGTTTTGAATAAATTTGGTATTAACTGGAATGTCATATTTTGTTACTAATTTTTGCAAAATGTTGGTTATTTGTTTGCTGATGTCAGGAATATATGGTATACAGCAGTATATGGTTTCGTGGTTTTTTGATTCGTGAGCTGTATTTACTGTAGTTGGTTGATTTTGCTTTCTGTCTAGGTGTGTGCGTATAATGTTTTCTACGGTTTGTGGAGGAAACTTATTGATGTTGATGAAGTATTGTTTTATTTTGTCTAATTCATCATTAATTTTATCTGGTGAGCATAGTTTTATGGCTGTGTTTATTTGGTTTCTTAGTATGTTGAGTTTTTGTTTTGTTTCATGTGCTGAGTCCCAAGGAATGTATAGTCCAGTATGGGTGATTTTTCGGTGGATTTCTGTTTTGAATTGTGTGTCAGTTCTTGTAATTTTGAGGTTAAGAAATGATATTTCCTGTTCACATGTGAAGTTAATGTTGGGATGTATAGAGTTAATGTGATTGAAAAAATTAAGTATGTGTTCTGTAGATTTGAATCCCGCAACCGTGTCATCTACATATCTGTACCAGTATAGTGATGGATGTAATGCTGTGTTAATTGCTTGTGTTTCAACTTGTGTGATAAAAATATTGGCTAGAACTGGTGATACTGGGTTGCCCATGCTTAGGCCATTTGTTTGTATATAGTTTTGGTTGTTGAACATGAAGTTTGTCTTTATCGTGGTGAATTCTATGAGGATTGCTAACTTGTTACTGGGAATTTCTATAGTTGGGTTCGATGTTATATCCCTCTTTACAGAAGTTCCAACCAGTAAAGCCTGCAAGATAGCCTTAGAACTCTATATCCGAGACCCTAACCCAACTATAGAAATTCCCAGTAATGGTTGGCATCTCAGCTTTTAATCAAACAAACCCTTAATGAACCAATTATAGAAAATTCTTAAAGCTTTAAAAAATAAATCAGCACACATCAATATAAGCTAATTATCGTTTTTACATTGGTATTTTTAAGATTTCAACACACACATATATAATCACTCAACATTCTAACTGCTGTGCTTAATAGAATAAAATTATACATAATGCAATTAAAATCTGTGGTACCAAGATGTCAAATTTAGTAACCCGGCTAAATGTTTAGTGTTAATTGGACAGCTGTTGTTCTTTATTCTACATTCTTCCTTTAAATTACCAGTGGCAAATCCTAACAAGGCTGTTTGAAACCATCCCTAATTAAACAAGCATAACGAACTTCTCCAATAACTTGCTGGTAAATCTGGTAAAGGGAAGTAGTTTCACGAGCCCACGAACAAGAGGTGGAAGTAATGGAGGACATGAAGGAGGAACCAATGGATACATAGAAAGACATCTGGACCAAATCTGTACGGAGCTATCAGAAAAAGCCAGACCAGAAGGAAAAAAAACTGGTGTATCCTATCACAAACAGCTAATTTTTTTTAGTGATACTTATTATTATGCTTATAAATTGTTTAGACATATAAAACAATCAATGTAAACAAGCATCTGTATGATTAAATGGTGCAATATACTTTTCACATTGCTGTTTCAAATGCCATAGAAGCAAATGATATTGGAGATTCTGTACAAAAGGTTGGAACTTTTCACCTGTGGCCCTATTTAAACATGAAGGGCATGAAGAACAAACAAACAAGCAAGGTCCATATATTACATAATATTGCTAACCTTATGATTCTTCCCTATCAAAATTCTCAGCATACTGAAACACAAACACAACTTTCACAGCTATTAGTGGAATCATCTTAGGTATTGATAATTTTTCCAGTCTGATATTTTTTTGTGTCTCATATGTTACTTGAGACCCTGTAATCCACAAAATTGTTTACTCATACACGTTTGTACTCCCTTAGCTTAGAAAAATGTGTTTAAAAAACTGATATGTTTAGGAACTTCATAAGTAGATCATGAGTTAGTTAATAGAATGATTAAAACTTCAACAACTGCTTCAGAAATTATGTTAATTGCTCAACAATATCACCAAAATAAATTATTTACAACTTTATAACAACAGTGAAAATAAAATAACAATAATATTAATATGTGAAATTCAATCTTACCATTATGATGGCATCACCTACAAACAACTGACGAGTACGGTCAGCTGTAAAAATAGAAATTTCAAAATTCAAGCTTAGAGATCTTAAACTTGGTTCTTTTTCTGAGGAACAGAATAATATATGCTAGAGCACTATTTTTTTATTCTAGTACAGTACAGTTTCTGAAATTATAGCAGTCAGCCTCCTAGGAATCTTTAACAGTATCATCTAACTACCATTTTTCTGTTGTTTTTTTTCTTTATCACTGACAAATACAGTTTTTGTCTTCCTACCTATATATATATATAACACTCCTACGAAAAATGGGGCCTAATAGGCCCCAGAGCAACTTGAAAGGTTATTAATATTAGGCTAATAATTTTGTATTTAAATGAAATTGCCATTTAAATCCATTAATGAATGGATTAACGAGATTCCCACTGTCCCTATCTACTATCTAGCGAAACCACAGCCAGGGGAACGGGCTTGGAGAAATCAGGACTAGAAACGTCTTTTCGTAGGAGTGTTAAGGAATGGATACAGTGTCTTACTTTTAGTATTTTTAAATCAAATATAAAACACAAACAACTAAAATATGAATCCCCAGTTCCTATTCAAATTCTGTTCTTAGCCAATAACAGTTTTTACCAGCTTTTCAAAACCCACAATTCAACAGCTTGATAATGCCAATTTGAAAAGCAAACTTCAAATCCAAAAGTAACTCTATGTTATCCAAAATTTTCATATGATCTACCTTACAGGTATTCCTACATCATCAAGAAGTTATTTAAGTAAAACATATCAACAAATAAAAAAGTTACTCCTCTGATATTTACACTTACAAAAATTATTTATTTTCCTTAATAATTAGGTAAATCTTAGGAGTAAATTACAATACAAAAAAAATGTACGAAAGGTCATATCACAACCCACCTGCTTGATCTTTGAAAATACGTGAAATGAGGATTGGTAGCTTGTGTTCATCACCACCCTGAGCAAGCAGATATTACATTAGATTGATCAACTTTCAGAAATAATTGCTATACACAGTATGAAGAAAATATTAGTATTGACATTGTAAAATCTCATGATTAAGATCGCACAGTAAACTGGAATGATACAAATATGATCTCAGTATTGATGTGAATTTAAAACTGATTTAGTCCAAGGTCAAACAACAGCTACAACAGACGTAGAAGTCTCAAGTCAAATAATACCCAGAGTTACAACAGATGTAATAATCTTAAATGAAATGTCTATAGCTACAAGTTAGCATCCTTTGAAATAACATTATAAAACTGACTATGAAATAAACCTGAGGTGGCCAAACCACAGCTCGGGAGCCATATGTAGCTCTTTCACATATAATGTGCAGGTCGCAGAAACATGTTGGCTGAGCTCCTTTTATTATCACAATTAATATAAAAGGTAAATACAAAACTTTCAAGCTTTATAATTATTTACCAGGTATAAACTGAGAGTCCACCAGATTAAAACAAGTTTAATGTTCATGGTGAATAAATGCATTTAAAAATTTAAATTCTAATTTTAATGCTAGATTTGAGTCAGAGATTAACGAAATTTCGGATCAGCAAGGATTTCAGAGGAATTGTACTGTAGAATCAGTAATAATAAAAGCTGGTGCTGACAATGTTAGTTTTAGTGGGTGTGGCTTAGGATCATGTTATTGTGGCATGTGTGACTGTGTTGCAGACAGTCAAATCAACTGAGTGTTAGTGTGATACTGGGTCCTGTAGAGTTTGGTTGCATTGCACGTGTTGGAGCTTATTGTTTCTTTTTAACTTTAATTTTTTAGAAGTGTCTGTGAAAATTATGTGAAAGAAGATGGCATCATCAAATTGTAAGAAGCAAAAGTATGAAGATGAAAACAGAAATTTTAAGCCAGAGTGTGAGAAAAATTTTGCATTCACCGTTAAACGAGATAAACCTGTGTGTCTTATCTGCAATGTGTTACTCAGTCATTACAAAGCCAGTAACTTGAAACACCAATATGAAACTAACCAGACAAAAAACTTTTTGTCTGATTATCCACCTGAATAAGAATTACAGAAAAACAAGTTAAATGTGTTAAAATCATTACTAAATAGCCACCAGACACTGTTGATAATGTTCAATAAGGAAGTTGATACAATGACTGAAGATAGTCTTATTATATCATGGAATATTGTTTGTGCTAAATGCCCATATTCTCATGATGAATTTGTTAAGAAGAATATAGCTGAAGTTATTGCAGTGTTAGATCCAAATAGCACAAAACTTCAGCAACTAATAGCACAAACACCACACGTATCTCCCAGATCAGTGCTGATGTTGCAGGCAAAATGATTTAAAGAATTCCCTTGCATTCAGCTTAGCCCTTAATGAATAAACTGACATACAAGACAACCCACAACTAGTGATATTTGTTTGTTATGTTTCTGCTGATTTAACTGTGAAAGAAGAAATGTTGGACTTAGTGGCAATAAAAGAAACAACTCGTGGGGTTGACATTAAAAATGTGCTATACAGAGCCTTAATAAATGCTGATATTCCACTGGATAAACTTGTCAGTATTGCAACAGATGGAGCACCTGCAATGGTGGGGAAAAATGCAGGATTAATTGCACTTATGAAAAGTGATCCCAGCTTTCCAGAGTTTCTCCCTGTTCATTTATTTATTCATCGTAAACACCTGGCACCCAGATACTTCAAATATAAAGATGTTATGAAATTTGTTTTTGCAATTGTCAATTTCATACCAGTAAATGGGAAGACCCACCGACAATTTAAAATGTTATTGAAGAACTGGAGCTTGAAGATAAACCCAGTGATGTCTCTTTTTACTACTTTGTGAGGTGGCTGTCAACCACCAATGTCTTAAGTAGGTTTGTGAATCTGTTGGAGCCTATTATTACTTTTCTTGAAGAAAAGATTCTATCTTCAACTAGAAAATGATGAATGGATGCAAGATCTAATGTTACTTACTGATATAATGAATCATCTACAAACTCTCAACTTGGCACTCCTGGGGAAGGATAAGATTGTTTCTGATCTTACTCAGACAAATTTCAGCTTTTAGAATAAAATAAGACTTTTTCAAAAAGACATGGTTAAGAAACTTCAGTTACTTTCCCAGTCTCAAAAGAACAGTAAATACATTTCCTGATATTGATATAAAAGACCACAAACTGGAAGAATACAAAGATAAGTTATGAGGAATGCTTGATAATTTCCAAGACAGGTTTGAGGACTTGCAGAAGCTTAAGCCCTGCTTTGTCTTTCTTGTAAATCCATTCATGGTTGATGTGATCAAAGATGGTTATCCAGTTCTCAAACCTCTGGTTGCAGAATCATCTGCTGTGGAAATGGAACTAATTGAGCTACAGGAGGACCTGGATCTAAAGATGATCCATAAATCCCATTCTACAATTGAGTTCTGGAACCAAGTTTCAGAAATAAAATATACTGAGCTGAAGAAAACCAGTGTGCGACTCAATTTTCAGCACAACATACTGCTGTGAATCACTGTCCTCTGTAATGAAGTTTGTGAATTCGAAGCTTCGTGCAATTCTTACAAATCAACACCTGACGGAACTAATTTGTACAGCCTTAACAACATATCAGCCGGAATTTCAATGACTCACAACCAAGATGGAAACTCACAAGATCTCTTCTAGCAATAAACAGCCTGATAATTGTATCAATGTCTGTTTGTGACATAAAAATATTACAATAAGACTAAAATTTTGTAAGGCAGTATCTGATTAAAATATCTCTAATTTTATTGTTTTACATATTTTCCTACATGTTTTGACCAGATATTTACTAAGACAAATAAATATCATTAAATATATCTGTTTTTACCCCTTTTATTTTTACTTTTGACAGTCTCATTTGATGTTAATAAAATGCAAATTTGCATATTTTTCTTAGATGTTTCCATAGTTCCATATTAAATACCCCCAATATAGTTAAAACAATATATTCAATCATATTTTCAATATATAAACAATCAGCCAGAAATTTTGAAAACATTTTGCATATATACGCATGTACTTTGTGATTATTGAAACTAATATAAATTAACATATTAAAAACTACATAAGTGAATAAATATTATTATGTATTTCTTAATATTTATGTAACAATAAAAATGTGTGTGTAAAATCTGTTCATGTCTTAGGCTCTCAAACAAGTTTATCCTATGTGGCTCTTACGTCAAGCAAGTTTGGCCACCCCAAAAATAAACCAATTCTTTGTGACTTACATCACTGTTCAAAATTATAATCTCATCTTTAGCCAACTTTCACAACAAGTTAACAATTTAGAGCTTGGTTCAAGCATTCCAACTCATTACAGATTATTAAAAACCTGTTCACTAACCAGTGCTTACATCTCAGGAAGCTAACACAAAAAGATGATTTATCTTTGTATTTCCAACCTATATGCAACACACTAATAAATTGACCAGGTCAAATATCCCTTTATATTTAAGGTACAACCACCTCTAGTTTAAAACTGCCACCTAGAAAGAAATGCCAGTTTGTAGTACTCATGTCCACAAGGGCTTCATCTAACTTCAAACCAAAGAGCTGGCATAACTGTCAGCCACAGGTAAAAGTAAATGAGATCAACAACATTTGAAATCAAACTTTGGATGTTATAGTCTATAGCTTGGTACACATTTGGCCTCTGTAGTAACAGAAATCACACAAAATACTTATGAAATATAATATTTTAAGAGAAGTTTAAAGTCATCTCATAATGAATCATCTTCCTCTAAATTTATAAACAAATATTTTTCAAAACTGGGCTGATAAAAACACATTTCTCAGATAAATATGAAATAAGATTTTCATCACTTCCGCGTTCTGGAACCATTAACTCTGGATGAGTCAGTGATTCCATTATAAACTTGATAAAGAAAGTGCTCACAAGAAAAGCATTAACTCTTCTTCAGTCAGTTAGTATGTTACAAACTTAGTGAACAAAGTGCTTTAAATAAAACATTAACTCTTCTTCAGTCAGTGACTACCTTACGAACTTGGCAAAGAGTGCTGTCAAAAACCCATTGACTCCTCTTCTATCAGTGACTCCTTTACAAATTTAGTAAATAGTGCTGTAAAAAACAATCCATTACAAACTTTGTAAATAGTGTTGTCAAAAAACTATTAACTCTTCTTCAGCCAGTGACTCCTTTACAAAGTTGGTAAACAAAATGCTCATAAAAATGTTGAAGATTAATTATTAACTGTTCAAAAACCTACAAATTACTTAAACATCTGCATCTATAATGCACTGAAAACCAATCTACAGTATGAATGTAGAAACATTTTGTATAACTTGCCTTGATACTAAGTCCTAAGCCTCCAACCTTCTCTCGAACTACTGTTACCACTCTCTCCTACAAAGGAAAAACATAAAATTGGAGAGTTCAGAGAACATTATATAATAACCAGAGAATGAAAATCTCAGCCATTCTCAAAAACTGAAAAGACTGTAAAGTCTCTTTCCTATGATAAAAATAACAGAAAACAACAACAACATACACTAGAATCTTTAGGATGTTCCACTTTCTGGCTGTTGGAATTGGGAGAATCAATAATTTCCTCTTTTTGAAGAACCAAGGTATTTCCTGAGAGTTTTAATCTTATTGGATGTGGTCGACTTTTTCCATCACTCACCATAGCCATCCCAACTTTCTTCTGTATCTAAGGTTAAAGGTAAATTACAACATAGATCAAAATTAATTCATTTTTTTTCTAACTTAAGAACACAAATATGAATTATCTGGCTTTAAGATCTCTTGCATTCCCAATAAAACAAACCCCCAATCACCATAATCACTGTTTTATTAAGGTAATTTTCAATAAAATACAATGGTTTAACATACTTTTTAACACAAAATATTTTTCTATTTCAATAAAAAAGACATTATACTGTGAAAGACTCCTTCACATTTGCATGTATTACATCCACATTCTATCTACAGATATCATAGAGTTGAAAACCTAAAATAATTGCAGCCTTTCTTTCTTGTATTCTGTCAGTAATTGATATGGTTTAATTATACAGCTCAAAGAAAGCTTTGTGTAACAAATATTGTATGTACTGTTGGGATAGTATACACACAATTAAATTTCACATAACTAAAAAACTATTAATAACAACATAACACACAATAAACAAAACAGATGCAATGCCATATTAATGTTTAATTGTTTGGCTTTTCTAGACCTAGAATACTCAGATTTGTTTTTAAAATGCAGTTCACACATTCTTAATAATGTATAGAGCATTTTATAATTTACTGTATGATCCAATGTAAAACTAAGTTAAAGACTCAATGTGCCTTTCAGATGTGTCTGTGTAAATTTAAGGTGTCTTAAATGATGAATTAAAACTTTAAATAAACTAACATTAAAATTTAGTATAAGAATCTTATGTTAAATATTCTCACCAATACTTTTAAACCTATGTTTTAAATACATCTCAGTAAAAACTTCACACTTAACAGTAACATTTTGTTTTTCTCTTCAGCAACACATTAAACTACCAATACCTTTTTAATCAATGAAAATTCTGACAGTATTTTCAAATATATTAACAGCAATAAAGTTTAACTGTCAGACCATTACAACAGATTAGCAAGCATTAATACAACAAGTTTGATTTACAAATGTTTTTTAAAAATAGAATGCAAACAAACAAATGTACACAAAAAAACAACTTACAAAACCTAACTGTAAGCACATAAACAATAATATGTTGTCTAAATATCTTTAGGCTATCTTTTTCAACACTTGAACATGATGGGAAGTTTACCTACACTTTAAGAATTCTATGAGCAAAACCACAATACCTACAGCAGACATCTCAAATTATATTTCTTAATCCAGAATATAAGAAGCCACCTGCATTGAGCCTCTTAAGAGAAATGGGCGAACACTTGTAGGAATCTCCAATATACAATAACTTTTTCATCACATCTTATTGATATCCTGATATCTAAATTTTTCATTCTGTAAAAAAAAATTTAACATTATTGTATAGGTCTATAAAACTACTGACCAACATGAACAAGCATAAAACTGACCTAAAGAGGTTCTTATTAGTACTATGTCAATTTCTTCATTACCATCAATATCAGGTTATTTATTGCTATAAAGATATATATATACTCTAACAGCTCAAGAGAAGTTTATACATGATTAAGGAACACATTAAAAAAAACAACATTCTCCAAGTTCTTCACCTAGCTTTGACAAATGACACTAAGAAATATGCTTCAGAATACATTCACAAAAAGTCGTTCTTGTTCCCTAAATGTTTCCTGGGACAGTGATTGCCAACCTTCAGTCCATTGGGAGAATTCATCTGGTCCACAATATTGTTGAAAACAAACAAAAAGTGTTCACAATTATAGCTACTGAGGTATATTAGTTTACAGTGTAACATAAAAGTACTTAAGAGTTAATATTGTATGAAGCAGTCTGCAATATATTTTAATCAAAACTAGCTGATACTTTAGAGGACAGAAAGTTGGATTTGGTTTGTTTTGAATTTCACGCAAAGCTACATGAAGGCTATCTGTGCTAGCTGTCCCTAATTTAGCAGTGTAAGACTAGAGGGAAGGCAGCTAGTTATCACTGCCAACTCTTGGGCTACTCTTTTTCCAACAAATAGTGCAATTGACTGTCACATTATAACATCCCAATGGTTAAGAGGGTGAGCATGTTTGGTGCGACTGGAATTTGAACCTGCGAACTTCGGATTACAAGTTGAGTGCCTTAACAACCTGGCCATGCTGGGATTACAAGTTGAGTGCCTTAACAACCTGGCCATGCTGGGCCCAAAAGTTGGAACTACTTTCCTCTGTCACGTAATTTCGCTATTAAATTATTGCTAAAATAAACTGTGGAATTACATACCAAGAAATCCAGTATTGTCCACATCAAAATATTTGTTTTTCTTTCATCTTTCAAGTTTTAATACTGAAATACCATTATTCAGTAATACTTTATTAATCAAGCCTACAACATATCCGGATGTATTATGACACGGCATGATTACCAAACCAAGCTAAAACCTTAAAGTGATTCCATAGCTTTGTTTTACAGAGAAACGGATAGGGCTAAACTTTGCTGCAACAGACCTGTCAATTATTACACTAAATTTTAGGTACTATTATTAAGAGTTCCTTATATTAACTTTTACTGTTACTACTTTATACTTGAATAAATTTAATACAGCAGTTGTTATTTCTCTGGAAAATCATGCTGAATTAAAAAGTAAGATTTTGCAAACGCAAAATTACTTAAAAACTTAACTGTCCTTTATATTTTGATCAACACCCATCTTAAAGTAAAACAGAATTAGTTGTTGTTACAAACAAATAACTTATAAAGCTTTCTTTAGTCAAATATTCTAATTGTTGATTCCTCATACACGAAAATATCTTTTTTACCCGATAGTGATCCTAAAAAGATAAGCACTTAACATCAATTATTAACTATGCTTTAAATGAATGTGACATCTGGTGTCAAGAATACGAAATCAAGAAAAACAGATAACATTAATTATTCCTCAAAGAAAGTATTACGTAATGCGATAATATAAGCAGTGTCTACTGAATAACCCAGTTTCAAAAACAAATTTTCTTTTAATCTCAAGTTGTTGATCTGAACTCACTAAAAGTGAAGCCTACTCAAGTTGTTGAACGAATGTTACCTTTTGTTGCCATGGCAATGTTGTCCGAAATATTTATTCGAAAATTTTAGCTATATATTTATTTTTATAAATGAAAGTAAATTGATTTGGACTTGAGTAATGTCCACTATATTATATCGAATAGTGAAGTTTTAACGTGCTGTATAATTTCTGAATTAATTCTCCACGGAACCGTTTCGTATTGCTGAAGTTACGCCGAAGTGAAATCCAAGATGGCGTACACTAGGGGTGTATAAAAATCCAAAGTCATAGTACAGGATTCATACTCTCTTGTTGTTTAGAACTGGCTCCATTCTTGATTACATGCTTCTCAGGCTTAATTGTAAAGTTATAACTGACCAAGCAGAAAAAAGTGATATATACACATAAAGAAATATATTGTTTAAGAAAATATAATTATTGTAACATTTTAAAACAATCTGCACTAGCATTTTGTACACATGATTAGCTTTCTCTACAAAAATAATTCGTTTAATGGAACACTGGTGTTCATCACACAAATATTTAATAAATAGCCACAAATTCAGCAAAAACCGTTGTAATCGTCCAATGTCAATTTAACACCTGAATAACAAATAGCATGTCTTTTGATTTATAGTTTTAAACGCTCCAACAGTTACTATCCAAGCATAAACAACTATCAGCACCACCCGCAACGACTCTCTTAACCAAATAACGAAACTAAAAGTCAGTTATATTTTCTCACAGTTCATTACTATAAAGATAATAAAAGAACATATATGATTCGTTAAGAATATAAATAATCAAAAAATGAGAGATGGATGTCATCTCAAAGAAATAAGAGAAACAATGTATAAATAAAATATAAACGATAATTTTTGTGTCTGCTTTGAGGTCATTGGATTACTCCAGTATATACAATCTCAAAAGAGTGACTTTTTTCTGTTTCTTTTAATATCAAACAGTTTGTGTTCTGGAAACAAATGCAGCATAAATCACATAATGAAACCTAATTAAATGTTATGTGAGAATTTAAAACTTTCGTTTATTTAACATACAAATGATCACGTGACACGTATAGCATGATCGCCGAATTTAACCAAGCATTGAAAATCAATAAGTCTAATGCAGTGGTTTTCAAACTGTTCACCTAATGAACAATATACATATAAGAACAGAGTAAAATCTCTACAAAAAAGAATGCACTTGATAGCAGGGGTATCGCACAAATTAAAGTAAGTGGGTTAGGGTGTTCGTCAGTGAAAAAAAGTTTGGAAACCTTTGGTCTAGTGTTTAGAACAAATCATAATGGACGACATTTTTGTTCACTTTCCTGTTAATTGGTCCAGTACGAATTTCAGATAGAAGGCATGTAAAAAAAACCAAAAACATTTCATGAATCGTTGCAAATAATATTATTAGAACTCATCAGTTGAAATGTAAAACAACAGCCAAAATATTATTTTAATTTAATATTTATCTAGTATTTTATTTCTTGCACAAAACGATAAACTTGAAGGCTTATTTATGATACTACAAACCGGGATTTGACCTGCAGTGGGCTCAGCGCCTTATGGTTGAACGCAGCTTAGTGGTTAATTTGATTGACTCTGAATTCTTGAATCAAGCCATGTTATCACAAAAATACAAAAGTTTCATATTTTAAAATGTTTCGCAACCAGAATTGTTTTTTTCTGTGGCTCTACATTTTACTCTGAAGTGACATAATCAGAAATGTCCGTAATACCTAACTGCCTCTTCCCTTCCAAAATAAAGTGAATAAAAACCTATTTATTTTCGCAGAATATCGCAAATTCAAGCTGTCTTTTCTGTGAAATAGTTAGGGCTGTTTGCTAGTAGACACAACAGGGTTTGATAGGTTTTATTCTGACCCCTCAACAACACTTCGCATCTCTTAAGTTACACACAAGTTTTTCTGACGTCATTTCCACTTATATCAGACAAAAGTTTCAGTGACATTAAAAATGTAACGTCATAGACGTACGCCGATTCCATATATTTAATGGAGTTTGAAAAGTAAGAACAAATAAACATAAACTTAGCTTTATATATTAGATGCAAACACAATGCATGTTGGTTGATATTTTTATCTATAAATAAATAAATACAAGTATGTATATATAGGCTATATAGTGTTTTAAGTTGTATTTGTTTGTTTGAAGTTAAGTACAAAGCTACACAGTGGGCTATCTGTGCTCTGATCACCACAGGTATCGAAACTCGGTGTCTAGCGTTGTAAGTTCGCAGACAGCGCTGTGCCACTGGAAGGGTTTTTTTAAAGTTGTAAAGCAGTAGATGTAGATAATGATGTGGATCTTTCAAGTTTGTATAGATGTATGCATATATATCATATCCAAATATAATATAATGTGTCAGAATATAACAGGATAATTACACAAATATTTTTACTGTGTTTTATAGATGTTATATTGTCACTTCACTCTTCCTTCTCTCTGCCGGTCACGGTTTTACCGCAGCTGGACAAATTTCCTCTTAGTGATATTGTACATACACACTATAAGGTTGAAAATATATTAATTAACAATTATGAGCTGATTATATTACCTCCCTTCCATATCTGATAGAGTTTGAATCTTCTCACTTCTACGACTCTAAGCTCTGGTGGGCCGTTACAGCTGCATACAGCAATTTATCTGAAACTAAATATTTTCTTTATAAATATTACAGCTATAAAAGTTTAGTTTCACTTTTGCCTGGAATCGATATAAATTTTGCTATTTCTTAGAGTCAGATTCAAAGATGTGCTACTCTATCTGCAGTATCTATAAAATTTCTAATCACTCAGTATTGACTATAATTCGACACTTACCATTAGCTGTCACCTTGACTGCCCATCCAATGCTCAAAACTTAGCTTTATTCTGTCTTTTAAACTACAACTTAAAGCTTTCCGTTGTAGGAAATAGCCTAAAAGTTTGCGTGACATGGTCGAAATCGATCATTCAGACAGAAACTATATATATAAACAATTAATATACGATATCAGTATAGGTGCAGCAATAAGTTAATAATAGGTATTGTACATGTGTCATACCTGCCATATAAACATTAAATTACATCCACAGTATGCACGGAGCTGCAAACGTACGCACACAGTAGATAATGAGGCTCCATATAAACAACAGAAATTGATTAAAATAATTGGGTGTCAACGATTATATAGTTATTGTTATTTGCTAGATAGTCAAATAAACTTAAAAACTAACCAACAACAATCCACAAAGATGTTTTTAGTAATACTGCACAGGTTTCATTACACTTCTTTTAGCCATATTTGTTTTAAACTGGCAAAACAATATTAAATAACAATAAAAAAGAACAAAGGTCGCGGATTCGAATCCTAGTCACACCAAACATGCTCGCACCTTTCAGCCGTTGGGGCGTTATAATGGTCGGTTAATCCCATTATTCGTTGGTAAAAGAATAGTCCAAGAGTTGGCGGTGGGTGACGATGACTAGCTGCCTTCCCTCTAGTCTTACACTGCTAAATTAGGGATGGTTGGTGCAGACAGCCCTTCTGTAGCTTTGCGCGAAATTAAAAAAAAAACAACGAACAAACAAACAACTGCAACAAAAGCGAAATAGTGAGACTCTACAAGAAAAGAAACACGCCTTGACAGCCCTGAAAATACGAGTCAAGAGTGAGAAAGAGACAGCTGTGGAATCTGCCATGCAGAGCGCCATTCGAAAGGAACATCAAGATAACGAGACCTTTGTCGGCGAGGAAAGAGAGAAGTACATCATCTTAACAGATGTCTGAACTGGCAAAATTATGACCATTTGACGTGGGCCCTCTGTTTAGGTAATACCCGGGCAACGCCGGATAAGAACGACAAGTATATGTGTAAAACTCATGCAGTTACAAAATTCAATCTATGATCCATTCCAATATAATTTATTAGTCCCTCCAATCCAGTGTTTACAAATTCCTCATATAGCTACAAATTATGAATTTAGTAGTTATATATATTTTACGAGCATATAGTGTGTAGTATGTTCATCACCATACATCACAGAAATAACATATGCAGTACCACTACACAGTGGCAATGATATAAAAACCAACAACCATCCAATCTGCATGAAGCAAATCTAGCGGTTGTCATCATTTCCAAAAAGAGCATCATACACCAAATATTTATTTCATTAAAGTAAACTGCTTCAAATAAGACAGTGTTGATGCTATACATATTTGTGTCCATGAATTGACGTAAAAACCTACAGACAAGATTGGTTGCTTAAAGTGAAAATACACAAACCGAATAAGCTTAAAGTCTGAGACACAATATTGGCATTATTTCATCAGGGAACAATTTGTTTATTTGTTTTGGAATTTCGCACAAAGCTACTCGAGGGCTATCTGTGCTAGCCGTCCCTAATTTAGCAGTGTAAGACTAGAGGGAAGGCAGCTAGTCATCACCACCCACCGCCAACTCTTAGGTTACTCTTTTACCAACGAATAGTGGGATTGACCGTCACATTATACGCCCCCACGGCTGGGAGGGCGAGCATGTTTAACGCGACTCGGGCGCGAACCCGCGACCTTCGAATTACGAGTCGCACGCCTTACGCGCTTGGCCATGCCAGGCCTCTGAAGTAGTCAGTTGGAACATTACTCGAGGTTTTCCATGGTTTTGGTTTGTTTTGAAATTCGCGCAAAGCTACACAAGGACTATTTATGCTAGCCACCCCAAATTTAGCAGTGAAAAACGAAAAGGCTGAAAGAGTGAGCATATTAAGTGAAGAGGATTCGAATCCGCGACCTACAAACTGCGAGCTGAGAGCCCTAACCACCAGGTCTTGCCACGCCCTTTATTCCGTGGTATCTAGGAAAACACAGCGGATGCAGTAATAGGAATACACATTAATTTCACGGGTTTAGGTGATTCGCCCGCAGCGGAAAATTGCAGAAAAAAAACAGGTTTGACAAACTCTGTAAATCCAACAAATTTTCACTCTTTTCAATGTAGTCATTGTACTGTAATTATATTTCACCAACTAAAATGTACTCTTTTTTTCTTTTTATCATGAAAACTATAAATAACAAACGACTTCAAACTCTACGAAAATGTCATTTCTTCCTCTTTGACATTAGTTGTACGCATGCAAACGATGTATGCAAGACAATCGTCCTAAAACTGCCCTTCTCATATTCATCTCATACATAACGAATGTTTAAGAAAGATAATTTAGGTAGTATCACTGGTATGTTATGATTATTAAAGTGTTCTAGTATTCTGTATTTTGTTTACGTGTTTTAATTCAAAATTACTTGTCCCCCGCTAGTACAGCGGTAAGTCTACGGATTTACAACGCTGAAATTAGGGATTCGAAATACTTATTATATTTGAATCAAACAAGAAAATTTAACACTAGCTGTACAAATTGATCTTTTGAGGTGTTCTGCCTAAAAACAAAGAGTGATCCTTTGAAAATTGTACATTTTGTTCTCACGTAATTGTTTCTCTTTTTCACCGTTTATTATTATTATTATTAATTGGGGCCCAAGTTCTACTTTTTTATTTTTGCGATTAAAAGTATTTTTATCAGTGACAATATGCAAAATAGGGACTTCAGAATTGAGCTTCACGTGGGACTGTTATGGGACAAAGGAAATGAATTATAAGAAAAGTCGTCTTGTTTCAATTCTGAATTCTTGTGTTCTAACACAAGAAAATAAATCAGATAATCGAGTATAAACTATAAGTAATCAATAAATAAACAGATATATAAAATCAAAGAAAAAGGTAATTCACGAGAAACCTTCTTAACGTTAATCACAACACAAGCATTTTCAAAATATACATATATTTTTCTAGTTTAAGAGTTCAATAGTGATCAGATACTGTATTAGTATTACCAGGTGATATTTATTGCATTACAAACTAATAATACCATTATATTAATAATAACATAAAATATCTTTTAGCCGTTTGGCCTACAATACGAAAATAAAAGAGTAAATTGTTGGGTGAAATTTAAAAAGGAATAACATCGTTTAAGATTAGGCCTTTCTAATGATTTTGTAGGTTGTTGTAAAATTTGCAGTGTTTTTTCACCCATGTAAATACATAATTCTTGTACAGTATTATCTTTCACTTACCATTCTGCACACATTGTAATTTTAGGCCTACAGCGATTAGTGTATCTGAAGCGTTTCGTCATTACCTATCTCAGGTTTATCACCAAATAAAAGATAAGGTTACAAACTTTACATTTCAAGCGATGAATACATGCCAGTTATAACATAAAATATCTGTTCAGGCTCACTAAATCTGAAACCAGCCATATTATACCTGTCAAACCTCATTATAAAAATTGATGTATCATAATACATATCCTGGTGAAAACTATTTTATCACCTCTATATATAAATATTTTAACACTCCTACGAAAAGACGTTTCTAGTCCTGATTTCTCCAAGCCCGTTCCCCTGGCTGTGGTTTCGCTAGATAGTAGATAGGGACAGTGGGAATCTCGTTAATCCATTCATTAATGGATTTAAATGGCAATTTCACTTAAATACAAAATTATTAGCCTAATATTAATAACCTTTCAAGTTGCTCTGGGGCCTATTAGGCCCCACTTTTCGTAGGAGTGTTAATCTATAATTCATGAACCCAGGTATAACCTATAAAATTGAAATGTTTTTTCACGGAATAGTAAAAACCAGAAATACCTTCAAATGTATCTCAGTACTGTTGGCACGAATATTAACACTTTTTTAGTTGTTCTCTGCTTTATTAGTAAAAGTGTTAATACCCATACTAGTTGTCCTGAAATACATTTTTACTTCAAGTGGGCTTCTCGTCATCACGAAGAAATAACTTCAAATTTAATCCTGTTTTTTAACTTTCAGTTTGTTTAAAATGCACAATAATTTATTGAACTTTGTGTGTTGACTGATGACGAAATCTTTCGAGTTATAGTTTTCAAAGAATAACTATCTTCTACCTAATCAATTATTAAGGTTGTTTGAACACCTGACAACAACTTATGATTTTTTATAACCATGACTTTTATTATATTATTTTAAAGGATTGATCATTCATTATTCAAATAGGTTATCTACGATGTTTCACATTAAAAAACAAAGATAGCAATTATAACAGTCGCTCGCTGGTACAGCAGTGAGTCTACGGGTTTACAACGCTAAAATGAGGGGTTCGATTCCTCTCGGTGGACTTAACAGATAGCCCAATGTGTTTTATTTACTATAAGAAGACACACACGCACGCACAAATATAATAACAAATTCTCTGTGATCCTAAGTAGGAAGTTTTAAAACAGAAATTACGTAAACTGGAAACATCACCTGTTGTTTCAGTTAAATGACTGCAATTATGAAAAGTTAATCAAATCTAACAAAAGTCTAGTTCTTTTGTTCATACTAATATTAGCTGATCAAACGTCTAAATTTAGGGTAACCTTATCCACAAAGAGTGGCCCTTTAAATTTGATTAATAATTGTTTTTGAGTTTAGTGCTTAAAGTTATTAATAGTTATTTTGAATAAAATACTTGTTTGTTTATTATTAAGCACAAAGCTACATAATGTTCTCCGCCCACCACGGGTATCGAAACTCGATTTCTAGTGCTGCAAATCAGAATACATATCGCTGCGCCACTAGAGGGTATATTTAGAAACATAAATAAAAAAAAGTGAAATTATTTTATCAGCTTACAAAAAAAATGTTCTTCTTCTGTAAATGAAAAAAAAATCAAACCATCTTAACTATTTCAAAACCTTGCTGGGGACAGAAGCAATTTACAGTCTTATGACCTAATTAGTGGTTTCATAACGATTTTCTTAACCCTTAAACGGCGGCCGTCATGAATTGATGCTACTACCTACAACATTCCCACTGTTTAATGGTTAAATTGAACAAAATGCAAACACAAAAGAACAAGATCTACTTAAGGAAATTTTGCCTAAACGAAAAATGACATTTTGCTTTTTTCATATACGTTTTTATTTATTAATTAAGTATGCTACAAAATATGTTCTGACGATTATATGAGTGTAATAGATCAGGGGAGACCTGGACAATGTGTGAGGAAGACACGAATACTTTGAAATCTGAATGTGACGAAGAGTTATGAAAATAAGTTAGCCTGAAAAAAATACAAACGAAAGAGTTTCTACGTCAGGTGGGAGAGGAATGTGAACTTGTGCCATCAGTCATGAAAACGAATGAATTCTGGATTGGACATGTATTAAGAGGGGATGGTTTGATGAGGAAGGAGATCGGAGGAAGGAAAGGAATAATGATGTCCAAAAAAGAAATAGTTTACTGACAGATGAAGAAAATCAGTGAAAATAGAGCTTAACGGAACAAAGAATTGTACATTGGATCTGCTAAGTAAATGACACTCCATGACACTTTTATGAGTGTTTGCTCATTAAATAGAAATAAACTTGGTTAGAGAAGAGCTTTTTTCTATTTTTTATAATCTCCAGAATAAGTTTTGGAGTTTTCAAAAACATTTGAATGCAAAAGTGAAATAAATAACAATAAAAATTAAACTACAAGAATTTGCTTGTGGTATCAAACAACAAAAGTGAAAACACTAATCTGGCTAACTACCCTTTAACAATACATATATGTTTTTTTTTCTGTGTGTTTATTCTATGAACATATATATATTTTTATTTTATACATGGGCTGTAATATTTTAGTGTCCGTTTTTAAAAATATTTTTAAAGATATACACATGCACTGCTTTTCATACTGTCTATTGCCGTGTGGTGTCCTTTCAAGAAGATATTGTCTAAATACAGGTTTTTGATGTTACTCGAGCGTTGCCAAAGCAAAAGATAAATGTTAAACTACTTTACTGTAACAGTATCTTTTCTTTCATATGTGATGCAATGCCTAATGTTTCGTACATCATAATTGCGAAATGAAAGTGGCTATATGTTTTCAACAATCATTTATCGCCGTATGACGCTGTCGAGTATATTGCAGTGAAATTTCATCTGTACGATTTACTATCTTACGTTTGAGTTGTAGTAGAAATGTGCACTAAAGCAAAAAGTACTGAAATTCTGTGGTTAAGGTATTTTGTTTTCTGCATAGTTATTAATTCGTTTTTCTCGATTTCCTTCTCATTCGAGCAGCAAGAAAATATGTAGCTGTATTTGTAAATACAAAATTACAGCACTTAATGAATATTGAAATCTAATTAGAAAAACTACTATGACTGTCATCAAAACGGTAAAATCATAGACCTAACTGTCGCGTTACAGCTTACAGTGCGTTTCAAAACAACTAGCCCTAGCGTTGCTAGATTTTCTTTTTAAACATGCTATGTACGTTCCGTTAAAATAGCGGACATAAATTGGAAGGCATTGTGAAAGTTCTGAACTTACATTTAGTGTGTTAGATAATAACCAAATAATTCACCATAGTGCATCACATAAAAAATAAAAGGAACAGAAAATTATCGGTATAAAAAAATATAATTCCAACAAAATGTACAGTAAGTGATGTACATAATTATAGTGTTTGTTTTTGAATTTCGCACAAACCTACTCGAGGGCTATCTGTGCTAGCCGTCCCTAATTTAGCAGTGTAAGACTAGAGGGAAGGCAGCTAGTCATCACCACCCACCACCAACTCTTGGGCTACTCTTTTGCCAACGAATAGTGGGATTGACCGTCACATTATAACACCCCCTCGGCTGAAAGGGCAAGCATGTTTGCCACGACGGGGATGCGAACACGCCACCCTCAGATTACCAGTCGCACACCTTAACACGCTTGGCCATGCTGGGCCCTAATTATAGTGAAATAAGATATTAGCATTAATTGATTTTAATAATTGTTCATGGGGTCCTATTTTCAGATTCCGAAGCACCAGCATGTTTTTCACACTATTCCAAGTTGCTTGACCAATCCAAATTTACTTCAACTCCTGCAACATAGTAATTCACTCCAGCTCTGTCACATATGCGTCTTAAAATATATTAAGCTATTAAAGTTTTATCTCGTCAACAATAGATGACAGAGGTAAACTCGATAATTGTTTGGAGATTAGAACTAAAGAAGGTCGGAAAAATTAAGTGATAAAGAAAAAACGAAAGAGTAGAGGTGATAAACTAGAATACTTGCACATTTATATTTGATAATCTATTTAAACAGAACGTTAATCTTACGGTGTTGACACTAAAACTTAAGAGTCAGTAAAATCGTTTTGTAATATAACATCATGAAACTACGGATCAAAATATCTTTATATTCGTGTTTTAGTTCATTGAGATTAGGTATTATTAATTAAGGATTCTGACCTGGGAGCAACCGGGTCACAATAAATGTAAATGTATTTATTATTAATATTACTATTTATGAAATAATGTCTGAATATTTAGCAATTATTATTTTTTATTTCCTATGCATAATATTTTCTCGTTTATTAACATAGTGACTGAACTATTTATTAGGTATAAATCAAGTTATTGTTTTAAGTACAAAGCTACACAGTGGCTTCTTTGCCATCACTGCAAAGAATCTAGCCCCGGATTTTCACGTTGTAAGTAAGTAATGTTGGGCCTGGCATGGCCAAGCTCGTAAGGCGTGCGACTCGTAATCCGAGGGTCGCGGGTTCGCGCCCGCGTCGCGCTAAACATGCTCGCCCTCCCAACCGTGGGGGCGTATAATGTTACGGTCAATCCCACTATTCGTTGGTAAAAGAGTAGCCCAAGAGTTGGCGGTGGGTGGTGATGACTAGCTGCCTTCCTTCCCTCTAGTCTTACACTGCTAAATTAGGGACGGCTAGCCCAGATAGACCTCGAGTAGCTTTGTGCGAAATTCCTAAAAAAACAAACAAACAAGTAAGTAATGCAGAGGCGGAAGGAAATAAAGTACCAATATGGTTTGTGTGAAAGTTAAGTTTTATTTTTATTAAAAACGTTGTCATCTACTCAATATTCAATATATACAAGACCAAAGAAGGGGTGTCATTTTGAGTTTCAAAACCTAATCACTTAATAAAAAAAGTGTACCAATATTACTTGCATAATGAAAAAAGAACTTGATATATCGTATATGAAAATTATTTATTTTAAAGATGACTGATGGGTGTGGTAATTGTTCATATGTAATAGGTTTTATAAATATTTGTTTTTAAACTTCGTATAGAACTTTTTTTTTTTTTAAATCAAGAGTAGATATTACCAAATAAATGAAAACGTTTCATTCATCTTTGCATCTTATTAGAAGTTAATGTGCACTCTATCTTTTCGATAAGCCGTTTAATGAAACAGTCTTAAACGTTATGAGCAACATTAAATCCGCTGAACAGAACTCGTGAAAAGGTTTAAGAAGTGGTATCGTAGGAGATAAAGTACTGGAAGGAAACCGATACTGGATTTAGGTATTAAGAAAATTTTTTACAGATGTATATCGTTTTAAGTCATTTCGCGTAGCGAACAGATTTAAGTCATGGAGAGCTTTAGAAAATGGAATTTTACCTTAAGTTGCGACGTTATCGATCTAACATAGTATTAAATATATTGCACGGAATTAAGACAAAGGTTAATAGTGTTATCACTTACCTGAAATACGTTATTTTAGAGTTCTGTATTGTAATTAATTATATATAACTTATAGTTGCAATGGAATACTTAATTATGTTTATATTACAGTGATGAATAATAATGAATAAATATTTACTGCAAAATTATCATGAATGTTATAAATGTAGTTACCAGTTCGGCAGCCATATTTGATTTCACTCGTTTTAGGTCTTACACACATTGTTTTTTTTGTTTTGTAATTTCTCGCAAAGCTACACAAGGGCTATCTGCGCAGTGCAAGACTAGAGAGAAGGCAGCTAGTCATCATTATTTACCGCCAACTGTTGGGCTACTCTTTTACCAACGAATAGTGTGATTGACCATTACGTATATACGCCCCCGCGGCTGAAAGGGCGAGCATATTTGGTGTGACGGGGATTATAACCCGCGACCCTCGGATTACGAGTGGAGTGCCTTAACCACTTGGCCATGCTGGGCCATGTTACACCGAATTCCTTTGTTTCACACTTAAGGTTTTTTTTATTATATTGTTTTAACCCTTATTAGTCAATCATCTCAGGATATCTCATAGTAGGTAGCATTGTGGTACTTACAAATAAACATACACAAAGTTTGTTACACAATGAAACAGTCTTCATTTAACACAACACAAATCAACGTTGTGTATACGGTACTTTATGGATTTTGAAAGTTACCTTTAGTGGAGCTGTAAATTTATCAAACTAGTTATACCCCCTCGAGTCTTAGTTCCAAACTAACTCAAGATAACACTCGAAACTCTCAAAATCTCACATTTCTTAGTTGTATAGGTAATTTCAGACTTACCCAAAGCGACAAACGCTACACACTTGACTAACCGTTCACATTGAAATAGAATGGAGGTTGTAATCTCAAGATATCTTTGATCTACCATTAGAAGACACTGATGTCGACCTTCATGTACAACGTGCAGTTTTACAACTATACCTTTCCATTGGCAGAAAATATGTCCAAAGCAATAACAAAGAACAAAGGCATCTAGAAAAAAAATAAACTTAGTGACTGTTAACGAAGTGTTATTCAAAACCCTATAATCAATGAATTGTTTTGAAAATTTCCAATATTAAAATAAGAAAATGGAATGCAAGATATGCCTACATACCATGTAGCTATAGGCTCGTGCTGCGAAAGAATAAATTAGAAATTTCAACATGTAAGCTCAGAATTTAAAATCATATTAGAGAAGTGAGGAGATAAATAAACCTGAATGATAAAGGCTTTGATTCCTGGACATGTTTTTTTCCACTAATGACTTGCATTCTTATGGCATTAATTAATTATTACTGTTTTATTTTTGACTGTTGCTAAAAACCAACTCGTCAGGAATTTTTAATTAATTTTTTTCTGTTAATTTCTAGACAAATGACATTTCTATTGGTTTTATCCATGCATATTCCTTATTCCGTAGTTGAAACTGACTTCTAAACACATGAGATGACTCAGGTTAGAAAACAATAAACTTTACTTCTGTGTCAGCTACTCCTTCAAAGTTTTTATCTTCTTCCAAACACAAGTTTAATGTTAACTAGAAGCAGTTTCAACGTTTCATTTCGCGGATGTTATTTTCTGTCCATTGTACATGATTCAGAATAACCTACTAAATTCTGGGTATACCAAGATAGCTTTTGATGTGATATCCAGGATGCTGTTTGACTTTGAATTACTATTGAAGTTTCTCTAGAATTGTGATCATGAGGAAGAAATATAACTGGACACAATATAAAATACAAATTAACAGTAGTTACTATAATACAAACAGTATATGTGTATTTACTTAAGTACTACATTGTTCAATTTTCTTGATAGTAACCAGTTTCTCTCAAAACTGCATCAGTTACAATTATATACTAGAATATTTAAACTTGAAAGGTAACATTATATTTCTTTAGAGCAACTAGCGGTACTCACGTGCTGGTCAATGTCATTCAAATGTACGCGAGGCTGGAATTTCGGCATATCACCTGACTTATCATTGAAGAACACAGCTGTCTGTATTCTTTATTACTCATGAGGGGCCCTGCATAGCCACGTAGGTTAAGGCGTTCGACTCGTAATCTAAGGGTCGCGGTTTCGAATCCCCGTCACACAAAACATACTCGCCCTTTCAGCCATGTGGGCGTTATGATAATAATGTGACGATCAATCCCATTATTCGTTGGTGAAAGAGTAGCCAAAGAGTTGGCGGTGGGTGGTGATGACTAACTACCTTCCCTTTAGCCTTACACTGCTAAAGTAGGACGACTAGCGCAGATAGCCATCGTGTAGCTTAGCGCAGAATTAAAAACAACAACAAACAAACACTCTTTAGAATCTCTACCAGCCTACCTTCAAATGGAAATTCTTTTAGGCTTGATTTGGGTAAATTAATATATGTGACCTCGGGTGTGGTCAAATACACCAAGTGACCTCCTGTATGTAAAACTGTAATTAAATCTCAGATCGGTCATGAAATAACGGACCTATGGCCTAAAAGTTTGTACTTGAAGAAACAAACTCAGAGCCATTCCATGAGACACTGTGTCATGGCTAAAAATATCACGAAGCAAAGTTATGACACATTATATTAAAAAATACACGAGTAATGTTTTTGTAGGTACAATAAAAATGTAGCGTTAACAATTAATGTCGTTTTGGATATTACAAGTACGAAAGTATTTCATTGTGTTACGTCTTCAAAGTGCAAAGTTAAAACAGTTACTAAAGACGTTTGATCGTTGCCACGTTCATCGAACCAAACAAAGTAAACATAAAGACATTCCAAGAAAAAGTAAAATATTTCTAACTGGTTTCGTAGGTGACCTTGTTTACCTACTGGTATCCAAATTGATAAAGGGAACGCTGTATGCTACTCAGAAATTCTTTAACTTGAAAAAGTATCCGTGGACTCGTCAAACCTTAAAGTTTGTTTTTCATTTCAGTTCTTAAAGAAATAGCATTGTTCGTTATGTGATACAGGATGATACATTTAACGTCATGACTATTAGACGCTGTTAGTCATTCTAAGGACGTTAGATCATACCCATGTTTGGATTTACTACACTGGTCGAAGATTTAAAATCCTTGGAAAATTTAGCAGTATATGATGTTTCTTATGTATATTTCTTTGGCCCTTTGGAATTAATTATTAACAATGGATTTTTTTCTGCGCCTTTAGAATCATTCTTGGCTTCATTTGGGTTACATAAGTTGCTGTTTTTTTAATTATTTATTGGCAGCAGCCTTTATTATAGTAATTGATTTAGAGAAATTAGACCCTTATGGATAATGAAATTAGGCCTCCCAAAAGTTATGGTTTCAAATTAAAATATTGTATTTATGTGTGACGAAAAAAAAATATTCCAAAGTTGGAAGTCAGATAGAACCTTCAATTCTTAGTGTGTTCGTGGTACACCGCGTTATTCAAAGTTACAGAATGTATCTTGACTGTCTCTTCTTTTTAAAGGCTTTTTTTTTTGGATAATTTGTATCAAAATCTTTAACAGCGTTAAGTTTATGAACTTGCAACGCTAAAATCCAGGGCTCGATTCCTTGTATTGGTCATAGCAGATAGCCCATTGTGGCTCTGCTGTGAAAACAAACTAAGTAATAAAAGATTGCAAATTTTTGACGTTTCACTCATTCAATTTCATTCATTCTTACTAAGGTAGATTTTACAAATAAAATAAACTTTTTTGTCTAATTTACTCAAAGTTGAAGCATATTATGTTGGCACATTATATATATTTAACTTCTCAACTAGTCATGGCTACTCTTAACCGAAAAGCAAGATTAACTGTCACTTTTATAATTAATAGTGTGAAGCTTGTTTGCTTTTGAATTTCGCGCAAAGCTACTCAAGGCTATCTGCGCTAGCCGTCCCTCAGTGAGTGTAAGACTAGAGGGAAGGCAGCTAGTCATCACCCCCCCCCGCCAACTCTTTTACCAACGAATAATGAGATTGACCGTACCATTATAACGCCCCCATAGCTGAAAAAGCGAGCATGTTTGGTGCGACGAGGATGCGAACCCGCTACCTTCAGATT
This sequence comes from Tachypleus tridentatus, assembly GCF_004210375.1. NCBI lineage: Eukaryota > Metazoa > Arthropoda > Merostomata > Xiphosura > Limulidae > Tachypleus > Tachypleus tridentatus. The sequence continues at coordinate 165,615,739 of NC_134831.1, read as the reverse complement.
ACGAGTCGCACGCCTTAACTCACTAGGGCCATACCGGGCTCTAGTGTGAAGCACGGTCTCCGAACTTTAGGCCTTACGATTCATAGGCTGACACGGTAGTCACTCTCGACTTCAGGTTTTTAATTAAATTTCTTGCTTTTTTAATGTTCTAATTTATGACCAGAACTAGCCTCAGGACAAACTAATTTATCTTTTACCATTAACATTGTTTGTTTGTTTTTTAATTTCGCGCAAAGCTACACTAGTGCTATCTACGTTATCAGTCCCTAATTTAGTAGTATAATACGAAAGGGAAGGCAGCTAATCATCACCACCCACCACCAACTCTTGGGCTACTTTTTTGCTAACGAATAACAGGATTTACTGTTACATTATAACGCCTCCACGGATGAAAGGGCGAGCAAGTATGGTGCGACGGGGATTCGAACCCGTGACCCTCAGATTACGAGTCAAGCGCCCTAACCACCTCGCCATGCCAAGCCTACCATTACCATAAATGGATGCATTTAACTTTATTTAAAAAAAAACCAAAACAGATAGTCAAATGTGGTACTGGAGATATTTTTAAGAATGGAGTTTACTTTCTGTCCAATTTAATCTAAATAACGTTGGAAAGAAAACAAATACTCTTGTTTTTTTTTAAGTTAAATATGAAGAATCTTGGGTTTATTTTCTGTTGTTTCCTAAATCTATTTATTTCCATGCTGTATTGGTCTAAAACTACATTCACGGATTTATTTTTTTTTGTGTCAACAACTTTTATATTTCCATTTTGTATTGTTATTTTTGAATTATATTCACACTTTAACACATGTACGTTATGTATCTTTTTGTTTTTATGGGCGTGTCTTGTGTGAAAACGAATACTCTCGAACTTGTTCCGAGTGAAACTGATAATATTTTGATCGGACAGAAACAACATATTTTCTGCTAGTTTTATTCGAACGTTTTCAGGCCGTTTTATCACTTTTCTTCACATAGCCTTCGCCTACTTTTAGTTTTAACCTATTTGCTTTAAGTATCTTTGCTGAACTTTTGGAACCTATATTTGTTTATCTCTAATATTCAGTTTTTTGTTGTTTAGTTGTTTGCCCTCATTTTTATAATTTTTTTTGCAAGTCAACTATGTAATAATACCTTCTGTGATTATTCTAAAATTAATTCAATAACCCAGTTCATTCCGTCGAAGATTTCTCTTTACTAATTTCTGCCGACTTCTTTTATCTTATCTCCACTTGTTTTACACCTGTTTGGACCGCCCCTCGATGTCTGCCACGCCACCTGATGCACCAATTCCATTACTATCATAAATGTCTCAATTTTCGGGTGCTCTTGAGGGAAGAATGTCTGGTATAGATGAGTGTTGTTGCAAGTTGTTGTTTTTTCTTGGTCGATAGAACTCTGGTTAATCATTTAAGATACACGAAGATTTTAAGGCGTCGTTAAAACCTGTAGTGAAAGGAAATAAATTTCTCACATTGGTCAATAAGTCAGTCTCCATCAATATGTATTTTTGTTTTTGAGAAAAATAATTAATAACATATCAGGGAACACGTCATTCGATTTGTTGTTATGCATTATAAAGTACGCGTTCAACTACTAGGTGAAATGGATTTCTTTTTTTCGGGGAGGGAGATAAGCCCCCATATTCTTCTAGAATTCCTCTTTATGTATGTAGAAAAAACCGTCATCCTTATTATAAAAATCTCAAAGTATTTACACTATTGAATCACTTAGTAGGCTATAACAACATTTACCCACCTGGCGTATGCCAATGTGATGGTTGCGGGTTCGAATCCCTGTCCCACCAAACATATATAACGTCGTAGAGATAATAGCCATCGTGTAGCTTTGCGCGAAATTCAAAAACAAACAAACAAACATACAATACAAGGCAGATGAACCACAAGTTTGTTTGTTTTTAATTTCGCGCAAAGCTACACGATGGCTATCTGCGCTAGCCATCTCTAATTTAGCAGTGTAAGACTAGAGGGAAGGCAGTTAGTCATCACCACCCACCGCTAACTCTTGGGCTACTCTTTTACCAACGAATAGTGGGATTTACTGTCACATTATAACGCCTCCACGACTGGAAGGGTGAGCATATTTGGTGCGACTGGAATTCAAACCCGCAACCCTCAGATTACGAGTCGAACGCCTTGATCCATTTGGCCATACTGTGCCATGTGGCTTTTAATGCCAAAACTCCAATTTCAATACAGAAAACCAACTCATTAGCTTTATGCTTAACAGCAAACAACAAGATACGTCCTTGTAACAATCAGTATCTCTGTTTCTTATCATAATAAAGGGTAAAGAATTTATTTTGTAATTTTGTTTTTAATTCTGTATGATGAATATTACCCTAAAAACCACGCAACTACACAGCCAACCTTGTCATATCTTAGCAACTTGATAAATAAATGTGAATCATGAATGGCCACACTATTGTTTTTATTTTTTACTTTTTTTTTACTATGCTAATCTTTTCAGAAGCCATCAAAGAACGGCTAAGAAAGAATGTAGAGGTCCAGTATGTACCTGATCCTTCCAGGTGTTTTGACCAACCAGGAGCCACAAAAACAACTTCTCTCCGGAAGTAAAACTATTGTTTGTCATTAGCACAAGTAATGAAGTAGTTATAAAGTACACAATACATTAATGTCTCCCACACAGGGACGGATAGGTTGTATTTTCATTGTTGTTTCTTTTTTACAGTAGTTACACTTTGCGAGCTTTGCCTCTATATTTGGGATGACCAACTTTAAACTTGAAGGATATTTACCTTTGTCCAATATATCAGAAACAATTTTATTGTTTAAGGGATCGAAAGTCAAACATTACTAACATACATTTTGTCTACCAGTAATATTTACAAAGATATCTTTTGATAACTCTCACAGAATAAACGAGACAGATTTGATATTTGCGTCTTTCTGTTGGTTTAACAGTGACCAAAAGTTAATACAATTCCGTGATGGGAAACCGTGATTGTTTGTTTGTTTGGGAATTTCGCACAAAGCTACTCGAGAGCTATCTGTGCTAGCCGTCCCTAATTTAGCAGTGTAAGACTAGAGGGAAGGCAGCTAGTCATCACCACCCACCGCCAACTCTTAGGCTACTCTTTACCAACGAATAGTGGGATTGACCGTCAAATTATACACCCCCACGGCTGGGAGGGCGAGCATGTTTAGCGCGACGCGGGCGCGAACCCGCGACACTCGGATTACGAGTCGCACGCCTTACGCGCTAGGCCATGCCGGGCCAGGGAAACCGTGAACTTAGGAACTTTGTCTGCATGTACAGACGTTGTTATTATTAGTGCTTTCTTACATATAATGCACGAAATTAAATAAAAACATGTCGAATAACTGGTCATACTTGTTCAGAAAGTGACGGTAAAACTGTTGTTATTTTGTTTACTTTTCTGCAGTATATATATATTTATTTATTTTACTTTATGCCCCCCTCCCCTGTTACGATACCATCCTCTCTCTAAATCTACTATACTTTGAGGATTTTTTAAAATGGGGTGTTGTCCTTTCTAGTTATCTACACTTTTCTCATCACACAGATCACAGTCTGATACAGCAAGTTGCTATATGTTAGTTTACAGTTTCTAGTTAGGGCTAATCATAATCTCCTGAGCTAACGAATCTCGTAGGTTAGTACTGGGTTTACGGCCGAAAATACCGTTAACAGAGAAAATTCCCGACTGATGAAACAAAGTATTCTAAGCTCTGCAAGTAGAAACTCAAGAAACGCATAATTAATTAGATATAGTGATGGACAGGCTTAGGTTTAGTTTTGCTCGAAGTGCATGACTTACTCTTATTGTTGTTTCCTAAATACAAGTACTGAAAAAAATTCTAGTAATCTTTGTATGATCTACTTACGAGAACGTGCTAGTGTAGCATACGTTCTTGGTTCAACTTATTTATTCCCCAAACTTTTGTTTTTCATTGTCAATAACAAGTTTCTAATTTTAACAGAAACATCAACTGAAATAAAAAATCAGAAAACGAGAAACGATAGATTATCGGACAGAACGTCGTGACAACATACAGTCGCGGATTTGGAAGGTCAGATTAAGAACTAGGTCATTGTCTCCCGTTGCAAGTGCACGAGCATGCTATTGTTTGATTGGTGGTTGTGTATATGATGTCATAGAGGCTCGTGAAGCTTGACTCACAAGGCGTTTTTAAAAAATCGGGTTGAGGAGAAAGTGGCCTGAAAGATAACTTGTTTGGCTTGGTTTGTTCGATAAGGTTGTGGTTTGTTTTATATTCTTTATCTGGCATAACTGTACTGTAAATAAATGAAAAGCTGGAGAATTATAATACACTTAAGCATATTAAGATTTTTACGCATTAAGCTAGTTGTTATTTTCTGGCAGCTGTTTGGCAGTGAGTAACTATAACAATCTCAGAGTACTTCCACTAGTTGCGAATTACCATTTCTTGAGGTCTAATAGAGCGCTCGACTCGCAATCTGCGGATTACTAGTTCGAATCTCTTACCGAATGTGCTCGCTCTTCGGATTGTGTTGTATCAGTATTATGTGTGAGTGATGTGTATTATTTTAGTTTGTAGACTGTATCGGTATTGTGTGTGAATTGTGTGCGTTTTAGTTTAAATATATTTTATTGACGGGTGGTATTAGTATTAAAACTTTAATTAAAATGAAGTACAAAACAATGTTTTTACTTTCTGACGTCATCTTCAGGTTAACAAAGAAAGTTTGCAATTGATCGTTAGAAATGTGCCCAGCAACGATCAGTTGCAAACTTTCTTTGTTAACCTGAAGATGACTTCAGAAGGTCGAAACGTTGTTCTGTGCTTTGTTTTATTACCCATACTAGTCGTCTTTATAATACATTTTTACTTTAAGTGGGTTTCTCGTCATCATTTTTTTTAGTTTGTGGACTGTATTGATACTATGTGTGAATGATATGTATTGTATTAATAGTAAAATGAATGTTCTTGTATTTTAAATGTATATAATTCGTCTATTTGCTATTCATTCTGTAAATTATTATATTTTAGACTTCAGATTCATTGGATTTATCTTAAACTTAGGTTTTTAATTTTATAAAAGTTTTATAAACACAGAATATAATGACTTCATCTCTTTGATACACACATTTATATCGAATATCGGTAAATGCGCTATGTTGTGTTTTAAAGTGTTTTGGTGAAATCCGTTTTCATTTAGAAAATGTTTCATAACAGATATGACTTACTGAAAAACTGGAAGTAATATAAAACTACTAAGGCTGCGGAAAGCTAATGATATTCTAATTTCTGTACATTGATGTTATAAGCCCCGACTCCCCGTGGTACAGCAGTAAAACTCGGCTTATCATGCTAAAATTCGAGGTTCAACACCCAATGTGAGTAGAGCACAGATAGTCCGTTATTCAGCTTTATGTTTATAAATGAACAAGCTTTTAATCCGGGCTTACTTTTATAATTAGTGTCGTTTTGTTTAATACTTAACACAAGTTATTATTAGACAGGGCATGGTTTAGTGTATCATTAGTAAAGGTGTGAAACAGTTAAATTTACTATCAAAAAATTAGCCCCCCACCTCATTCGAAGATAACCCAATATACGAATTTCCACTTAATACCTGTACTAATGTGCACCAACAAGTATATTTTTCAGAGGGGAAGGGGGCAGGCAAAACATACACGTAGTGCAAGTTTACACAAAATGTGTTATGTGTGCTTAAATGTGTACACAAGTCTATACAAAATGTGTTACGTGCGCTTAAATGCAAACGCAAATTTACAGTTTTAATAAAAAGTTACTAAAAAGAAACTACGATGTTACGTTTACATTATAATACGTACAATTTGAGGGAGGGGGCAAATTCAGCCTTTTAACTCTTCCTGTGGACGCCCATATCACTAATACTTCTTACCTAATATTTTATATTTCTTTAGAATTGTCGAGATAGTTCAACAGTTTTAAACAGCAGGTTCAAATCCTCGCTGGTTCGTAGGTGATGTAAATGTTTTGACCAATAATATTTGTGGAATAACGTTGGAAACCATGCACGAATGTTAGTTGACGTGTTTCCAGGAGAGGAGCGCAAAGTATCGTGAGTTGTGAAGTTAGTAAAGGAACCTGCATAAGTTGAATGGATAAGGAAAGAATTAACTTATTTCTCGTTCAGGAGAGCGAGTACCCTTTTCTCTCCCCCTACGGAAGTCCATTTCTTTTATATAAACAGTTTTCTATCGACGAAATTAAACGAATCCACCTTAATGTTTGTTTTGCATTCTGTTATCTTTCTGAACGGTGACAAAAGCAACAACGTCGACTGGGATTCCCTCATTAAAATGGAACAAACAACACAAACACTGACTAGTTTGGCTAGAAAAACCTTTTCAAACGTGGTTCTCAAGCTAGTTGCTCCCACCCATTAGTAGCAATGAAAGGATAGTTTACATAAACTGGTGGCATTTCGTAACTAAAGAGAGACTCAAAGACAGGAAAAGGCTTTGTTCATTTGAGGTATTATGAGATGTTTACCAATGAAACTGAGTTTTTTTTTTTTTTTTTATGGGAGTAAAGGGATAGAGTCCGTTACTTGGGTGAGCAACAGTTACTGGAGTATAGAGGGTCGTTGAACGAGTTTAAATATTTGATCATTTTAGTAAATGCAGCTTTAACAAGTGCATCTATCTTATATATTTTATTAGATATTTTTTTAAGTAGTGAAGTAATATCCCAGTGTTTGTTAATTCAACTTAGTTCTAAACACAATAGTTCTTAAACTTATCTTTATTTATTTTATTTTCGCCTTGACATAGCATGCCCAGTGTGTTTAAAGGTTTATCTCTTTGGTTATCTGACGTCACCAACGTGCTTTTCAAAGATTGGATGTATCATTAAAGTAATTGTCTATTCTTTTTACTTACCGCACAGTGATTCAGCTGAACTCTGAAGGCTGCTAACGCTGAAAGCCGGGTCTCGATACCCGTGATGAGCCCAACACAAACAGCCCATGGCGTATTTTTGAGCTTAACATAAAACATTTCACAGTATTATTAGAAAAAGTGCGTTCAGTTGGTGGCGACGTCACGTGAGTCGCTTCAAATAATTAACTGGTGACCATTTTAACCCCTTTTTATATAACACAAATAATGTAACGAAGTCACTCGCTGATTATTATCAGGAATTTTATTGTTCTCATAGCTCCTTGTAAACATACAGCCCCAGATGACTACAGACTGTCATTTCTTATTCTAACTTTGCTATAATTTCCACAGTTCAAATCTTTCATAAAGAATAGAAAATAACTTATCTCGTTTACTGAACACAGTTCCATACAGCGATATGTCCGCGAACTCACACCGCTAAAAACCGGACTTCGATACCTGTGATGGGCAGAGCACAGCTAGCCCATTGTGTAGCTTTGTGCTTAATTCTAAACAAACAAATACTGAACACAACTGTTCAGGATCCCCAACAGCAATGAATGTTTCACTGTCTTCAATACATTGATTTTCCTGTAGGAATCAAAGCAGGTGAGAGAGAAAATAAACTTGAGATTACTAGGATACACCCCTTTTCCCTTATAGTGGTCGAGCCCAGTACCTTCTGCAGTTTTCTTTACAGCGTTGCGCGCGAGCTCGTAGTGTTAGCACACGATATTGCCTTACCAGTCTATCAAACGAAGTTTTATAGCTATCAGCTGATGCGTTTGTTTACGTTCTAAGGTGTCACTGTTTGAATATTATTCAGTTTTCCGATTAATAGTAATAGTTTTTGACACGTGACCAGAGGAAAAACTTGAGATTATATGACAGTTGTGTAGAACATCTTCAACTTTAGGCTCTGTTCCACAAGCACTATGGCGGTTCATTTTTCAGCCGGTACAATCACGTGCGTGTAAGCCCTCCTTCCGTCCAATGCTGTAGTTGTCCAAGCGGCTCGTAACGTGTCATCCTCTTGAAAATTATTGTGAATACTGGCTGTGGAAATCGAATAATTCGTGTTGATGTTAGTAATGGTCGTCCAGATGAACATCTGGGTGGTTTAATGGGTAAGTTAGCTTGATTTTAATTTCACAATCGTGATTTGTTTTAGCACAACAAACGAACTACAAAAGACCATATGGACGGTCTTGTACATCCACCTTTAAGTTAATGCCATGTCAATCTGACCTCAACTACTATTCTGGCCGCTTTTTTCGGAATCCAGTCACCTTTCAAGAAAAATAAGCCTAGTTTGTCTTTTGCATACCTTGAGTTTATGACTTTTCCTATTATGTTGAATAAGTAATTTCTACATCCTATCCATTAATCGTATACCTTTTATTATAAAGTTCAACATTACATTCTCTACTCCTTGTTTTTAAGCTAAAGTAAGTTGAAAGATCTCAACCTATCGTGAAGCAGGAAAGTTGTAGACGATGTTAAACCAACAAAACTATCACTTTGCTGTCGGAAATGTATTTTTTGCACGTAGTCGCTCCTTACAGGCACTTTTTCTTCTTAAAAATTATTGAAAAATGGTAGAAAAAATGTTGATTTTGCTATTTCCACATACGAAAATTATTTTAATGTGAAGAGCCGCACCGTTACATAAAAAGTTTCGAAACCCTGCCCTGATCCAGTTATACTGTTCATGTCGTATTCCACAATTTCTGATACTGTCTACAGCTGAGATTAACTATCAGTTTTAGAAGAAGAAAAACTAGGTGGCGTAACGGTTGTTTTTCTGTTGTTTTACACAGCAGTGATCAGTATTAATTGTTGATTTATGAAGTGACTTGCGACGATATTCGTATAGTTTGATTTCACTGAAAACGTTAAAAGTTGTAGGTATAACCACCAGGCGGCAACGTTACGCTGTAGAAATAAACTGACAAAGATAATTTTCGGTTTATACAATATTCTTTAGTTGTTGCATGAAGTTATTTAACACTGTTGTCAATTAAAGAAAAAAATTAACCCCTACTTCTGTGCACTGTCGTATTCAAAGGATAAAATGGTGCCGTGGCCCCTTTCGGACTGGTGTCTCACGATTTGTTAATAATACCTACGAAACATTTTCTCTCTCTCTCTCTAGATGTTTGGTTATATAAATTTGTATACCTAGGAGGGTCAGATACACTAGACCTCTTCCTCCTGCCTTTATATTGTTTGAGTGGACTTGTTAATATAATTAAAGTAAATGCAGAGGGCCAGAGTGATAACATAACTAAGGCCCTTTTCAGGGCAATGTCCATGTATATTGTTCTTTCAGTTGTTGTTGTTTTTTTTTTATATATAAGTCTAGAACATGTGGCCTGTTTTATTTTAGTACTAGTTTTTTATTATTATTTTTATTATATTTTTCAAATATTTTTATTTATTTAACTTAATTTTAGCTTAATGATCTAATGTACAAGTTTATCGGGGAGAGGTGTTTAGGACTGTGTTCATCATATATGCAATACCTGTTTAGTTTGCGTAACAGCTCTTTTTTTTCCAATATTTATCGAAATATTTTATTGTGCTATGTAGAAGTCTATCTGCTGTTGTGCGTGTATTAGAGTATTTGTGCATGAACTTTGAGGAAGTAGTTTTGAGTACTCTATGCTGTCGTAATTAATGTATTTTGTAATGATTGTTGTTTGGTTTGCAGTTGTTTTTCACCTACGTTAATCCTAGTAGGTTTGTGACAAATACATTCGAATCTGGTAACGCACCACTTTTGGCGGGAGATTGGAAATCACGTGATTGTTTCCGACCCCGTATAAATTGACTACAGATAGTATACTAGTAGCTAAATACGTATTAACTTGCTTTGTTGTTAAGACAAGCTACATTGTTGAAACTGTATTTCGTAGAAGTGGTTTATTACGATTACAGTTAGAACTTTCAACAATGCAGTTACGAATAATCAGAATCAACTGCTTCACCACGAGATTCTTATGTGGTTTAGTTGCTATTGGGGAAACAAGACGAAAAACTATGCCGTGAACAATACGTTTTAACTCGTTAGGTATCAGTATTTGTTTTATTATAACTATCCAACTTTTAAAACCCACGAGGAATTAATTATTCACTTAAATACAAAAAATGAAGTTTAACTTCGACAGATTATTTACATGATCTAATACTTTTATTTCAAATGTGAGTGGGAATTATTACCTTGGTAATCAAGTTATTTGGAGTATTCTGCACTGTGTACTGTAGTATTGTGTGTTTCGAGTAGTCACAGTAGTTCTGTTACGGGGAGAACTGAAGGAAGAATAAAAATTTCATTAATTACTCGAGTGTATGTATATATATATACATGGGAAAGTTTGGACAAATAACAAAGTATGTTAGTGCTACAAGTACTTTGAACGTAGCTTGTCTTGACAGTTCACAGAGATTTGCGACTCGTGCACGTACGAGATGATAGCTTAAACTTTACCTTGAAACAGCGTATAGGAGCTTTTGCATCAACCGTCGTTGAAACAGATTTTTTCAGTGAACTCTTCAACTATAATACGGTCTTGAGCCGGAAACTGGAGTGTAGGGAAAAGTTGTTTACCATTTTATATTCATTATTTTCTCTCTTGTTCCATCTGTTCTATCCTACATATATGGAGGTGTAGAACGTTTCCTGAAATGGTGAGGGTACAGGTGTGGAAGGGGTGTAAAGGCACGCCTCTCTTGTCTTTGGCCAGCTGTGTCTACGTTTTTCTCCAGGAACTAACCAGTACCGGGCCATTGTTGAGTTTTAGCGACAGGAGTGTTGCAGTTTTATGTTGTCTTATAAAGAAGCATATCACATAGGTTTTGGACATAAGATATTCAAATATCTCGAATTCTATACGCAAGAAGCTGGTTTATACTGTAGTGAGAAGTTAAAAGTTTCTTATGTGATTAAATCGGCGCTCTACTGAAGTTCTGTTGTTTCGAACGCTTCTGGAATTACAAACTGAGGCCCGTACAAGTTCCCACAAAATTCGTGTGTGTGTGTTCGGGGGAAGGGGGTAAAGTAACCATTGGGGAAATATATAGAAGGCGATAAAAATTGTTTAACAATAGATAAATTAGGGCTTGAAAAATTACTGTTAAAAGGTACACGAAAGTTCTAAAAAGTATGAAGAACTTTAACGTAGAGGTAAAATTAAAAATTAGAGTACTAAAAGCATGTATATCAGCTTCTTGGACATTAGCTGTTCGTATAGTTAACGATTTGTTTTTTCAGTTTCTCGTGATAAAATATTCTTGTTGAAAACAAAAGGGAAATTAAACCGTGCAAAGCTTAGACTATTTACACCCCTTAATAACAGTGATCAAAGTTGGATCATACGTAGAATCGTTTATGAATCCAGTATTGAATACTTGCAAACTGTTTATAATACGATAGTTATTATTGTGTTAGATTTCAGCTTTGTTTTTCTATTACAATCTTGTATTTAAATAAGACCCAATAGCCGTAGTTATATGCTTCTGTGCTTTATAGGTAAACTATTTCAGAATTCAACGTAAAAACATCAAAACTAATTTTATGACTTGCCAGTCTAGTAATAAATTGAGTCATAACCCGTTTTCTTTTATTTCTTGATTTAGCCAGTGTAGAATATTGACTGTTTGGTGGTTATTATTGTGGAAATGTCGCACTTTCGTACGATTATATCCGTACGAGTTGTTGTTTTTTTTTGCGTTTCATCGACAGGATCTTAACTTTCTTGCATGTGTGAGAAATTAGTGGATCGGGAGATTTAACACTCCTACGAAAAGACGTTTCTAGTCCTGATTTCTCCAAGCCCGTTCCCCTGGCTGTGGTTTCGCTAGATAGTAGATAGGGACAGTGGGAATCTCGTTAATCCATTCATTAATGGATTTAAATGGAAATTTCATTTAAATACAAAATTATTAGCCTAATATTAATAACCTTTAAAGTTGCTCTGGGGCCTATTAGGCCCCACTTTTCGTAGGAGTGTTAAAACATTGCTTCTTTGCCCTAGTTGAAAATCGTATGTGAAACAGAATCTACGTTGTTTCATGAAAGAAAAATGAATGTGTAACGTATTTCTAAGCCGCAAACTAAGTGGGTTAGTGGAGAAAAGGGTCATATGCGAAGCCAAGGGATTTGACGTGTACACGTGCTTCAAGCTGGTCCATATTATATGCTACTGTCACGTGATAAAAATGTATTTAGAACATTACTCGCCACTGCCCTCTTTAGCGCTAGAAAGTGAATGTATTGTATTTGAGTTAGAAACTTTGATTTATTGAACTATAAATTTATCAAAGTTACTATAAATGATTAGCTAAGACTTGAGAATTTCGCATACCATATAAATGGCACGTAAATATTTTATGTATGTAAGAATATCAGGAATTTGATGGATTACGAAAAACCTGTGTAGGAAATGTTTTTATTTTAATGGAGGAATGAAAGTTTACATTTGTCAGTTTACTGTGATATTAAAATATCTAAACTATTTGATGTTTAAAAATGTATTTTCAAACCACCAAAATTAAATTCCTTAATATTCAAATTTATTAATATCCTAGCTGATCAATAAAGAGTCTTCTCTTCCCTATTTACATCCTAAGTATTTAGTACAATGTTCGACTAACTGCGCATGCGCTCACATCAGTTCCACAACTCTAGTGTCTTTAGTATATACTTTAAAGGATGCGAGGTTTCTTTACACGTGTATTTTGTTCTGTGATCCACTACTACGATGTAGACTGCATTTATGTATCAACGTCAGTTTCTTTTATTGTGGATATATCAAGATTTACAGACACAAATTGGTACATAACCCCGATTACTATTTTTTGTCAGACTTCTAAACATTTTACAAGTTTCTAGGTTTCTCAGTAACAGTAAGGTTACCTTACTGTTTTAGTGATTTAATGTTTCGGTGATATTCATTTGTATGAAACCAACAGCTTAAATATTTCACGACTTCCTCCGATTAAACGGGATGTCACCGTGTAACAGTGAATGTAAGCCGTACTTAAATAGCGGTCTAACCTTCTACTTGACTACACTCAGGACGTGAAACTAGGTCACTTGGTAGTGACATATATGGTAAAGGAAACGCCGAGAAGTTGACCTATTATTCAATACTAGATGTTACAGATTTGAATAGTTTGAGTGGATCAGTAGTGAAATCCGGTGAATAGATTCATTTTACGTGGGAATGGATCCATTATTAATAACTCTCAGCTAATTGTCGCAATTATGTTTATCTTGTTGGGTGTTGGAGCACAAACAGACGTGCTAAAGTATGTGATATGCTAAAAGTGTGGTTTTTTTTATTGTTGTTTAATGTGGATTTATCAGTGTCAAAGCACCGCACAGTTGAATCGCGTGTGGTCTCGATGTACATGGAACCAGTTTCATTGAACGGTACAGTGCAGTGAACAAACTTTCGCTTGAAGATTTCCAGGCCTCAAAGCCAGTTCACATCTTTAATTGACAGAATCGTGATAGTGTTCATTTTTAAAAGCTATAAAACGATTTTGGAGGAGTTGCCATGTTTCGTTTGTCCATCGCACTATAAATAATATTACACACAGTATTCCCATGACAACCGTAACCGAACTCTACAGCGTTAGTCCTCTCGGAACCGTTTTTTATCTCCTGGTATCACGTACCCTAAATTTGCTTTCAACGCAGTCCTACAGACCCAATTTATGCTTAGGTCTTCAAGTGGTCCGGGCATTACCGTGTAACTGTCGAAAATGAAGTCGTCTTCTCGGCGGTGCCTTTATAGTACCTCATCACTGCTCATATAATTGCATAATATACATGACAATTCCTGTTTAATCTAGGTTTTTGTAAGAACTGAGGAAAAAAAAAGAATCTCACGTGATATGATCTAAACCAAGCCGAAGAAAGAATAAAAGCGTTTTTTGAATTAGAATCTTTACCTGTGAAAAGTAACCATTAAATGACCTAAAATTAATTATTTCGCTGGGGCTGTGATATACACATGTACTACCGGTTGATGTGGGAGGGGGAGGTATAGTTTCGTTAGGTTATCGCTTTGCTGGGTTATTTCTGGTATCGCTATGCTTAACCATCAGAAATCTACATTCTTGCTGTAAATTAACCACTTTGTATAACAAAGTGGTTACACACACAGCTGATTTTTGGACACCCTACTCACGAAAACCTCTACCCCCAGGTGGTTGTACTTCCTAATCACCTATACATATATAGTACAGAGGTGTATGTAGTTGGGGGGTGGGGCGACAGTGAGAAGCCGTGATCATCCAAACCCATGATGTGTACTGTATTTGGGTGGGTCAGTGTTAACCGTGACAGGTAGTAAATGCTTCCCAGTGTGAGAATTATTCATACCAGCTGTTTTGTTCTGTTTGTTTAACGCTACTTCTGCTTGTTGCCAGTTTTCGGGACACCTTTTGAGGGGTGTGGTTTATTATTATTAAATTAAGAAAAGTTAAAAACCAAGTGCAAAACAATTTTGAAGCTCTGTTATCTTCATGCGTTATTTCATTTATTTATGTTGCTTCTTAGTATGCATGTGCATCAATATATTAACTAGAAAGAGTAAGTAACAGGGAAAACAGTGTAATATTTATTGTACACGTTTCTTTTCAATGAAGATAAAACTTGAAATATTTTGACTTGGAAGCCTAATGCATTCTGTTTGATCTTTTTTTTGTGGATTTAGGTTCGCTTACCAGTATAGTTTAGATAGATTAAAGAAACAGAAAGACTTTTTATGGTGACAAGGATGTACAGTTAGTGTTTTTTTAGTCCTTTCTAGCCTACCCTTTCAGGTATTAAATGTGAATTAACATTATAGCATTACGCCTAATTTATGATTTGGTATAACACTGATGACCAACTGTTTAGGTTCATTTAGGCTTACCTTAAAAGAGTTAAAAACGACTCAAAATCTTCCATAAAAAATTAGAATAATATTTATGCTCTTGGGACTTAGCTGTCAGTTGCTTTTCTTCGGTCGTCAACGATCACGTTATCAAACAAACTATTGTGGGTAAAAACAGGGCTTGTAGCCAACTTGTGATTCAAGGTCGTCCCTTGTAGGTGACTGACCGAAAGCCAAGGCTAAGTTCTGCTGTGTTAGTTTGTGGTATCACCACTAGTGGGCGTCCTAGTACTAACTGATGGAAGAGATATTTCATATGTTTTATAAAACTGTTTTTATTTGATTCTTCATAGTCTTTGTTGGAATCAGAATCTAATCTCTTCTACCTGTACATCTTAAAGTGCGCTTGTCAAAAAGTATTTATCTCTTACCCTGGTGGATGCTTCCTTTTGAACCCCTTTTCTCAGATTTTCACACTCTTCCAAACCGTAAGTATGTTTGTTTGTATTTGTTTCTATTCTTGATGAGTCGATATCAAATCCGTTTTAAAATGTATATAACACGAGTTGCAGGTTTTTTATGTGCGAGTTTCGTTTTTTCTTGCTTTTTTTTAAAAAAGCAAACTCGCGTGATCTGGGAATATGTTACGTTAACACGAGCCATTTGGTACTGTTGTGAAATCTCGAGGTGGTGAAACAAGGTCAACGTTATTTGTTCTTTTTAGTGCTAGTACCGGGAAAAATGCATACCGTTGCAGTGACGTGTATCAATATTATATGATGCCACACCAAACAACGCCTCAGATACAACAATACATTAATGTACTGCTTTTACTTTGTTACACATGGCCGAGCGCGTAAGGCGTGCGACTAGTAATCCGAGGGTCGCGGGTTCGCGCCCGCGTCGCGCTAAACATGCTCGCCCTCCCAGCCGTGGGGGTGTATAATGTGACGGCCAATCCCACTATTCGTTGGTAAAAGAGTAGCCCAAGAGTTGGCGGTGGGTGGTGATGACTAGCTGCCTTTCCTCTAGTGTTACACTGCAAAATTAGGGACGGCGAGCACAGATAGCTCTCGAGTAGCTTTGTGCGAAATTCCAAAACAAACAAACAATACTTTGTTACAGCAGCCTGTATTGACTCGAAGAGCAGGCTACGTGTATTATCGTATATTTATGCGAGTGTATGAGGCCTTCATTAGTTCTTTTTTTGTTTTGAACAGACGAATAGTTTTTATGATTGCAAAGAAAAGATAAGCACTATTGTAGAAATCCGTTTTTCAAATTACAAGGTTTTGTGGTTTGTTTTTAATACCGCGCATCAAACGTATCTTAAAAATGCAACTTAGTTCCTTCTAACAGTATAAACTCTGTTTGCATGTCTTGTTCGTTTGTCAAATGGTTATCTCGGAAAGTTTCTTTACCCCTTTACATTATTTTGTAATTAGTTCTGTGTCTTTCTCATAAAATCCGGATATGTTATACTATATTTTATACTACAGGCGTTTGGTTGGTATCACGTGTTGTGAAATAGGTTTAGCCCCGCAGTCATTAAGAGACCCCGCACGGCCATCGAATTCGTTCAGATTTCTACGTACCCTGACGTTAGTATTTTAGACAGGTCATTTAACTGTTGTAATTATTTTAGATACATAACACTGCCTTCACATGGTATTCAAATAAAAGTATACCACGACCCAACTAAATCACTAGATATAGATCTTGCCCGAAACAGGAGTTTTGTGCCTTGTTGTTATTATTTTGCAATCGACAGAGTAGCTAACAGAGTGCGTAGAAAGAGAGTACAAGGGTTAATAAACTGTTTGATCCATTAAGGAATTAAATTACATCTGTGATAACGTGTAAACGTTCTCACAGTTTACTTCATATAGTTAAATTACAAATTTTTTTAACCTTGAGAAGAATGTTTTGTTAGAGAAAAGTAAACTTCTAAATTTATCTAAAAAAATTAAAATCGAATTGCAGGCGAAACAGACGAAAACAAAGCATCGAGGACCCACCATTAGCAACTAACGGTGTTCTTGAGGAAAATAAAGGTTGCCCCTGTGTAGAGTTTGATCAAGCCCAGTCAAATTTATCTTTCACATCAAACTGTAAATCTTGCGCACGATGAGTTGCGTTTTAGTTTTAGGGACGGTTGAAATGGCGCTGCGATAATTTTTATTTTAAGCTGAGTAATCACGACCTTGATATATAAACAAGCCCAAACAAAAATAAAAACGCTGCACCAATTGAAAATATCCCAGGATACAGACTATAATGTGGGATATAAAATGTGCCATAGGTTTTAGAAGTGACTGAGAAAGTAGGACCCACAGTCTTAATCTTTGATCGTCAGTCTCACATGAAGAATTATTACATAAATTAATCAAAGGAATAGAAATCTAAATTCGTTGGTAAAAGAGTAGCCCAAGAGTTGGCGGTGGGTGGTGATGACTAGCTGCCTTTCCTCTAGTGTTACACTGCAAAATTAGGGACGGCGAGCACAGATAGCTCTCGAGTAGCTTTGTGCGAAATTCCAAAACAAACAAACAATACTTTGTTACAGCAGCCTGTATTGACTCGAAGAGCAGGTTACGTGTATTATCGTATATTTATGCGAGTGTATGAGGCCTTCATTAGTTCTTTTTTTGTTTTGAACAGACGAATAGTTTTTATGATTGCAAAGAAAAGATAAGCACTATTGTAGAAATCCGTTTTTCAAATTACAAGGTTTTGTGGTTTGTTTTTAATACCGCGCATCAAACGTATCTTAAAAATGCAACTTAGTTCCTTCCAACAGTATAAACTCTGTTTGCATGTCTTGTTCGTTTGTCAAATGGTTATCTCGGAAAGTTTCTTTACCCCTTTACATTATTTTGTAATTAGTTCTGTGTCTTTCTCATAAAATCCGGATATGTTATACTATATTTTATACTACAGGCGTTTGGTTGGTATCACGTGTTGTGAAATAGGTTTAGCCCCGCAGTCATTAAGAGACCCCGCACGGCCATCGAATTCGTTCAGATTTCTACGTACCCTGACGTTAGTATTTTAGACAGGTCATTTAACTGTTGTAATTATTTTAGATACATAACACTGCCTTCACATGGTATTCAAATAAAAGTATACCACGACCCAACTAAATCACTAGATATAGATCTTGCCCGAAACAGGAGTTTTGTGCCTTGTTGTTATTATTTTGCAATCGACAGAGTAGCTAACAGAGTGCGTAGAAAGAGAGTACAAGGGTTAATAAACTGTTTGATCCATTAAGGAATTAAATTACATCTGTGATAACGTGTAAACGTTCTCACAGTTTACTTCATATAGTTAAATTACAAATTTTTTTAACCTTGAGAAGAATGTTTTGTTAGAGAAAAGTAAACTTCTAAATTTATCTAAAAAAATTAAAATCGAATTGCAGGCGAAACAGACGAAAACAAAGCATCGAGGACCCACCATTAGCAACTAACGGTGTTCTTGAGAAAATAAAGGTTGCCCCTGTGTAGAGTTTGATCAAGCCCAGTCAAATTTATCTTTCACATCAAACTGTAAATCTTGCGCACGATGAGTTGCGTTTTAGTTTTAGGGACGGTTGAAATGGCGCTGCGATAATTTTTATTTTAAGCTGAGTAATCACGACCTTGATATATAAACAAGCCCAAACAAAAATAAAAACGCTGCACCAATTGAAAATATCCCAGGATACAGACTATAATGTGGGATATAAAATGTGCCATAGGTTTTAGAAGTGACTGAGAAAGTAGGACCCACAGTCTTAATCTTTGATCGTCAGTCTCACATGAAGAATTATTACATAAATTAATCAAAGGAATAGAAATCTAAATTCGTTGGTAAAAGAGTAGCCCAAGAGTTGGCGGTGGGTGGTGATGACTAGCTGCCTTCCCTCTAGTCTTACACTGTTAAATTAGGGACGGCTAGCGCAGATAGCCGTCGTGTAGCTTTGCGCGAAATTCAAAACAAACAAACAAACATTTTGATTTTGTTTTAATTCTTCAGTATTAACATTCTCATTATTTATACACATATAAACATTATTAATTTTTTTATGGAATTTAAAAGGGAAACGTAAAGTTTTGTTTAAATTTAAAAGGTGTGTAAAAAGTCATTGCTGCAAAAATAAATATAATTTATAACTATTCAATAATAGTAAACATATTGTGTGGCGTTTCTGTTAGAAGTGTTTATTTTCACAATACCGTACAATGTAAGATTATCGTCATTCAACAATGGTGAATAAAGTTTTGTTAACTTTGCATCTGTTACATCATTTTATAGCTTCCAGCGAATCGTTAACTTCCTATGCAAATTCGTTCGATAAAAATAGTCATATTTTAGCTGGCGTATTTTGCAATAAGTACATCCGTTTTAAATGTCTTCGAATATTGCATTGTTAAGGTGTACATAACTTTTAACTGATAGAATTACTTATCACCAATTGGTGGATCAGATGAGGGCCTCACTAATTGTTTGGTTACATGAGGGCCTAAACTTTAGCTTGACTATATGTTACGAGTCAGAAAAAGGTAACTTGGATTGCATTATAAGAACATGTTTAAGCTTGTTAATGATTTCGTTGTAATATTATTGGACAAAAGGGGGAGACGTGGTTGTGCGATGACGTCCTAACGTTATTTAAAGGGACGGTTTGTTGCATATTTGCTTGAATAAAATACATAGCGAGGGTATAATTTTGCCAAACCAGTTTCAGTTAAAACTGTTCATTCTTCCGAGCAGGTGAGTGATAGCATTATATCTGTGGGGCGCGCCCTTCAAGGGGGCGTGCAACTATTACTATAGGAGTATATAAATTATAAGTGAAATATAAAAAACAACAACAAAGAACTATCATATCAATACTATCACTAGCGATTAACATAGTGTTAGTAATTAACATTGGAAAATGTGGTATCTGTATATACTTGTGTGATATTCGTTGTAACCACATCAATGACAACAAGGAAAACAACTACAGAAAAATAAGGAAAACAGTTTCCGGGCGTGACTTTAAGTTGTATCTCATTCGCCCTGATATATAGCGAAATCCGTCGTTGTCGATGGATTTGGAGAACATAGTGTGGTTAAAATACTGTTACATACCTTTTGGAGAAATCTTAGTGGCTTGGGCGCTTGGCTCTCTCTCTTTCTCGGGGTTTGGGTATCATATGTACCCTGGAGGGTCAGGTGCTCTTTGACCTCTTCCTCCTTCCTTAACTTATGTAGTCATGCAGTGTTTGATGGTGTTGTTACTGCTTTTTGGGTCAGAGTGGGCTCAATTACTTCGACCCTTTTTCAGGGCAATGTCGACGTAGTGGTATACATATGTATAGATATTCTTTTGCCCTATGAGTAAGATGTCTGGTTTGTTGGTGGCCCTTTTTTATTTTTAAATAAAAGAAAGATTTTCGATGAATTTTATTTTTATTTATATTTTTATTATTATATATATATTTTCATTTATTTATTTTTGTGTTTAAAATATATGTTGATCTGGGAGAGGTGTTTAAAACTATCTTCATCATGTATGATGTACTTGTCTAGTTCGCATAATAATTCATTTTTCATCAAATTTTTATCAAAATACGTTATTGTACTACGTAGGAGTCTATCTGGTATGATTGGTATGTTTGAATATTTATGTATAAATTGAGATGATGTTGCTCTGGGAACTCTATGTGCTGTTGTGAGGAGTGTGTTTTGTATTGTTTGTAGCTTGGTTTAATTGTTTTGTCACCTACAGTTATCCATGCCAGGCGCTTGGCTCGTAATTTGTTAAACGCGGATTCGAATCCATGTCACGGAACATGCTCACTGTTCCAGCCGTCGGGGCGTCATTATACAACGATTGATCCCACTGTTTTTGTTTTTTTTAAAGTAAAAGAGTAGCCCAAGAGTGTGCGGTGGATGGTATTGGCTAGCTGCCTTCCATCTACTATATCACTATTAAATTAGGGACGGCTGGCGCAGATAGCCCTCGTGTATTTTTGCACGAAATTCCAAAAGAAAACAACCAAGCCCAACGAACTGAATAAAAAATATACTATTTAAAAATATAATAGGCCTAATATTAACATCTTCTGCATGAGAATGAATGTCTAATGAGGAAGATGACTTTTGGACTGGTAGAGTTTTTCTTTCTTTTTCTTCTGTGGCTGGTTATGTACCTTAAAATAAATCATACTTTGAACCTCTTATATTTATAATCATGTGTGGTTTAATATTGTGTCTGCTTCTGGTTGTAGAACATCATTATTTGTATAATCGCGTGTGGTTTAATATTGTGTATGCTCATTGTTGTAGGATACCATTATTTTTGCATAATTACTAGTACAGATAACAACTGACCTAATTAGCAGAAAAAGAAGCAGACTTGGAACTTTTGCGCAAACACGTCATCCACTTTTCCCATCTTGTGAAAACACTTGTGAATAGGCTTAGGTGATTATACTGAGCATAAATAAACCCTTCTTAAGGTGGCATTGTTTTATTAATAAAATTAGCTACGTGTATTTATCTTATTTTTCATTTTATTCCTCTATTGTTCCTTATATTTAGAATATAATTCAGTTACCAGTAATATTTTACAAAGTTTAATTTTATTTCATTATAGAATATCATGCTCGCGAACTATTGCAACTGATGGTTGATTTGTTGCGGCCAGTAATTTGACACAGTAATCATATATGTTTGCATCTTTTACATCTTAGAGGGTCACCGTAGTTTGTGGGTAATTTACCTCTTTTCGAACATTGAAACTCACTTTGGATTTGGACTTTGAGCAGCTGTTTTAGATGTGAATACATAATCTAGTTGGAATATCGTGGGACCTCACTTTACCTTGTTTTCATTTCTTTGTTGAGTTTTCAGACATCCTACGTACATTCCGGTAAAGTCTGTAAGACCCGATGACAGTGCGGGGTTTAAAAGTGGTTATTTTTAGACTAGCAACGACAGAAATACGGCTTTTGTTGGTAGGTTTATTCGGAGGAAAGAAGACTATACAAACTCGTTTCATTTTATTAGCACAAACATGGTTGGGGTTTCCCGGGTAACGACTGTAGCTTTGCCCTAATCTTAAGCAATTTAAACGAAAAACACAAATCGATGGTCGATACGGTTCAAATAAATGTGTGATTAGATTAAATACAGAAAATGACATCATTAATATATATTTTTTGTTGCAAAGACACATTTGATTTGATACCATTGATAAACTAAAAATAGTATCTGAACAACAGTGTTAAAAGTTCATCGTCCAGTTTTTTCTTTAACTGGTAGAAGTATTAACTTTTGTACCCAAAATGACACAAAATTAATTTTGGCTACGTAGGAGTGAAATATTTGAAATTCTGTTCTCGTTGGTTTTTTATCCAGAAATGTATTAGTAACGAATATTCGTTAGGAAGGTAAACGTCGGTGGTTCCATACATATATAATACGTTCAGTTACTACCTGTTTGGTGACAAAGAATAAAAGTATTTGTTTCAAAATATAAAATTGTGATGCCTCTTAAGCCTAATATAAATTAGCCTGTGAAGCTTGATCTGTTTTCATTTTATTTTTTAACATAAACACCAGAAATGAGTATACCTTATTATTTGAATGAATCTTTCAATATTTTATGTTTCAAAATAAATATTTTCAGTTTCTTGTCTATGTACAAGATCGTTTGTTGTTGTTTTTAAAGGTAGGCGTAAATATTCCTTTAGGTTTTTGTGATATGTCGTTTGTTCTGGAAGATGTTACGACAGACATAGCTTACGAGTAATGCGATAAATGTATTTTTATTTATAAACTAAATCGTTAATATGACGTTTTTTTTAGCTGATGGGGGTGGAGGTAAGGATGCTAGACTCAATTTGTGTTTCACGATTTTGGTTCCCGTCACCGAGCATGCTAACCTGTTATGATGTGATGGTCAGTCTCATTATTCGTAGCCCAAGAGTTTCTGGTGGATGGTGTTAATTGTTGTCTTTCCTCTAATCTGTAACGTTTGAATTAAGAGAGGGCTAGTATATATATAGCCCTCGAGTAGCGTTGCGTGAAATTCAACCAGCAAAGTTGAACATAACGTTATAACCAACATACATTCCTGGCCAAAATCTTAAGGCCAATGAACATAAAGCAAAAATATGCATTTTGCGTTGTTAGATTCAACCACTTATTTGAGTATAGCTTCGAAAGATGAAAATAAGAAAAGGGAAAATATAAATAAAAAAAACCTTTTAACATTTAATAGGGAAAATGTGAACCCTATAAAATTAGCCTAAATACTAGCTGGTCAAAAGTTTAAGACCATACTGAAACGAAGCGTCTTAAAACCAAACAACCAATACCACGAAACGGAATGAAATTAATTTTGCAATAAATAATTTATTCTGTGCACGTATAAAACAACAACAATAATAATAATAACAACAAACAAACGAACCCATACACACATCAAGCACCAAAAGAGGAAGTACATAATTCTTCATTCGCTGCTACCGAAACGGCTGGAAAAATGGCACAGTTTCCTTCCTACCGGTCTGGCATGGCCTAGCGCGTTAAGGCGTGTGCTGCGTCATCTGAGAGTCGCGGGTTCGCGCCCGAGTCGCGCCAAACATGTTCGCCCTCCCAGCCGTGGGGGCGTTATAATGTGACGGTCAATCCCACTTTTCGTTGGTAAAAGAGTAGCCCAAGAGTTGGCGGTGGGTGGTGATGACTCGCTGCTTTTCCTCTAGTCTTACACTGCTAAATTAGGGACGGCTAGCACAGATAGCCCTTGAGTAGCTTTGTGCGAAATTCCAAAAGAAAGAATTTAACCTTCCTACCAGCTGTTTTATTTAGTTCGGTTATTTACTGTGTGATGATACTGCTCGTGACTTGTGCACGTGCTGTCTAGTGGGAAGACAGGTGTGTATTTGTTGTTTTCTGTATCGATCAACCAATATCATGTTGTATGTTATGTTTCAACATTTCTTTGCTTATTTAATGAATACATTTTTTTTTGGCGGGAGGAATGTTGATGTGAGTTAAGTTACCGAGAAGATGGTATTTTTCATCCTTAGCTCATAATAAGAATCATTTTTAGTGGTATATCAACACATGGATAACAATTGTTTTCATACCATTTTTTCCCCCAGATGCTGTAGAAATGCTGATAACAGAGATGAGTTAGTTGTTGGTTAAGGCTCATAACATAGGTAAATTAATATGTGGAATTAGTTATACACGACTTGTTTCTTCGGTGTAATACCTTTATCTGAGAGTTATCGGACTTCTTACTGGTCTTTGATCGGGCACAGTGTTTCACTCAGTGCATTGTTGCCCGATGGAGATTGCAACTGAAATATTTCAAATAATTTTTTTTAACGTAGAAAATTCTTCACAAAAATGAGGTTGTAAACACAAATGTATAGGCGGGACTCAAATGATGCGAGTGGGTAGGGCAAAAGAGCTTAATTATTGCGAATGTTTCATGTGTAAATATCTTGCTGAGAAATAAATGGGTGGGGGGGGGTAATTCCTCGCCATTCCCATAATCCCTCCGGTGCAGTAGGGTTTGTTTCTGTTTTGAAGTACATACATAACAATACTGGTTTAAAAAGACGGAAGCCCAATTTGTGTTTAAGTACGTAAAGAAGTTACTGTACACGTTAAAATAATAGCTTATATACGTGTCAATATAATCATAATGTTTAGTTAGCTTGTAACTTCAGTGACCGTATAATGCTATTTTTAACAATTCCACATCGTTGTGACAGGTGATTTACATCTGGTATGACGAAAACGGGTTGCTTCAGACGATTAATGCATTCTTTTATGTAGAGCGTGACCCTCACACCAGGACCGCGCTGTTGTTCTAGCTCTCAACTGCGCCAAATTGCTTGTGGGTCTGTGACTTTGTTGGTTACAGATTCGCTAATAATGCGAGTCGTACACAATTAATTAAATTTCACCTGTATATCATTTATCCACCTATTATCGCTATTCTTAGCAGAGATCCACAAAACATTTGCGGTAAAATTAATGTCTTTATTACAACATTAATTCTTTAAATGCAAGATTTCTAGAATAATGCAAAATAATTTCGATCAGACACCAAAATTTACAAGGCCATTTGTCTTAGGCGTAACATTATTATCAAAGTCTTCATTAACAGAGATGCCAACTATTACAAATGACTGAGCGTAATGATTGTAGACAGAGCCCTTTATCATTTGCGGCTACAAGGCCTGACCAATGTCTCTAAACTGTTTATTATTATATTATTATTATAACTATTATTATTTATTACTGCTATAGATTGCTCATTTATGACTGTGTTTTGTGTATTTAATAAATAAATTTAAAAAATTCTTTTGAAATTATGTCTTTTATTTAGACCAGAGTAACAAACATACTGGTAAAACAACATTGAACATGCACAAACAGTAAGCAGAAAAAGCACTAGTTTATATCATGTTTATGACACTTATTGTAATAGTTTTGAAGCTGTTGCAGCCTTTGCTTTCATGAGAATGTCTCTGGATGGTTGGGAGTTATAATAACATTGTCAATTTGACTGCATACACATCTAGTGTGTTATAATACTGCTCAAAACTGAGGTGCTCAAGTTTGGTCTGAACTTGCTTTTGTTTTTAGTCACTAAACTAAATATCCTTTCACTGTCAGCATTAGAATGGAAGATTGTAAGAATTCCAAGCATAACCCTACACAGAATGTCATACTTCTGGTTGCCATTTCCATCCTCAACTGTAGACAGCTGAACTCAAAACTTGTCAACATTCAACTGAAGGACAGTTTCTGAGAAAGTATCAATTTGATAGTTCAAATATTGCCCTTCCAATTTATCAATAGTGTCGTGCTCATGTGTATTGACAAGGACAGGATACCTGTTTGTGAAGAAGCATAGAGAAGAGAAATCTTTGCTGACTTTCAGTTTTGGATCAGCAACCTCTGCCTGAATCAGAAGTTCATCATTTAGAGGGAAATGTTTCATCATGTAATTTGAAGCTGTAATGTAGTATTTCTTTACACTGGTGTAGAAGCTGATCAGGTCCAGGCCCTTTTCATATTTAACAATGTAATCCTTGGCAGCATTTCCAATAGAAACTGCCTCATCAGATTTGTGTAAGGATTCATTGTTGTAGTCAAGTTCAGTGATGTTGCTTTCAAGATATTCTGGCTTGATGTATCTGACAAGTATATTTTTTAACTTGTGTAATCAGAGTTATATGCATAATGTGTATGCAAGGTTCTTCTCTTTGCAATATCTAATTGGCTATGCTCTGCGCATAACTTTTCTTTGTGACTTCCTTACTAGCTCTCGTTTTTCCTTTTCTTTTTTCATTGATTGTCTCTTCTTTAGTTCAAGATCAGACTGCCTAAACATATATTGAGTTATATCAAATGTTTCTTTGCTTTTGGAGACTGTTGTCTTGTGTCCCTGTGTGGCTGAGAGGATGTCTTGACTGTGTCCCTGTGTGGCTGGGAGGGTGTCTTGACTGTGTCCCTGTGTGGCTGAGAGGATATCCTGACTGTTAAAGTCTTGCTGCCTGACTGACCTGCACGTTTAGATCCTTCTGAATCTAGTTTTTCTTTTTTCACAGTAAAAATACTTCTTCAATGGCTTCCACATGTCCAATATTCTGTTGAGGCACACCCCAAGTGATAACAATCTTGTGTTAACAAATTGTAGAATTTTTCTTGTTTCTTTGTCATACACTCCTTGAAAATAGTAGATATCTATCAGTATATAAGAAACTGGGCAGGGCAGTTCTCTGGAAGCTTTCTGGGCAGCAATATTTATGAGGTGACAGGCACAGCCCATGAAGTAAATGCTAGGCTGTCGTCTTGAGATGTGCCCCATCACACCTTTACCTATACCAGACATAACTGAGTCATTGTCTGAAGAAAAACTAATACAGTTTTCCCATGGAATTCTCCTCTTTGTCAGTTCGTGGTCCAAAAGCTTGAAAATATTCTCTCCCGTTGAAGCCTCTTTCCATTCCACTAGTGTCAAAAGAGAACAAACAATTTTTCCAAGCAAAGGGTCAAGACATCGTACAACCACTGGATACAGTTTTGAGCCATCCATGTCTGTGAATCCATCTGTGGCTAAACTGTAAACACTGTTAGTAAGTATGCTTGAAATCATTTTGTCATCTTCACAACCCAACATTTGTACAATGGCTGTAGTTTTGGTTTTAGCACAGCCATATTTTTTTGCTATATCAGAGTCTGGGAACATTTTTCTAAATAGATGTCCTGCATGATTGGCTACAGCTAGGGGTAAATTATGAGCAATGACGAATTGCGTGAACATCACTTCTGCATTTATGGTTTCATATTCTGAATTCTTACTTATAAATGTCGTTATCTGCATCGTTTTGTCTTCGCCTCAGCCTTTTGTTGGTGAGATGCCGATTTTGTATCTCTGGAACAATCATTTATTCCGCCATGTGCCACAGAAAAATCGATGTGACAAACTGTACAAAACGCATGACTGTCACTGACTTTTGATGCAATGACCGGATATTTTGCACTATACTCTTTCCTAAATTTTTGATTCATAGTTTTAGTCCTTTTAGATTTGCCAGAAACAAGACAATCTGGTGAACGAGGCCTCTTTTTTCCAACTTGTGAACGATCGCATTGGTGTTTCTATGCCGCTTAGAAAACAAGAAATACCCATCTGCGCGAGCGCTGATTGGCTGACAAGCAATGATGACGTAACTATGGATTCCCCCTAGTACCCAGTATGGAGAAACACCGCACTCAAACTATTGGTAGACGTCGGAGATAGAAATGTATTTTTATTATTTCAAGCACAAACATGATTATCGCAAGTAACCATTTGGCCTATGTCTTTTATTTATTATCAAAATTTATTTGTATCTCACTAGAAATTTTCTTTTCACCCCTTTCAAGGCCTAGGGGAACAATTTATCACTTTATTGTATGGGCTTATATAATATATAATAATTTGGGAGTTGCAACAAGTCGTAATATTTGTCTGTATGAGTGTATAGTCGTAATGTATACACCAAAATCGTAATGGTTGGCATCTTTGCATTATCTACGACTTCTATTCGATAGAAATAAATTGACACTGGAATTTTGTACGTTTTTTGTTTCAAGTTAGTTAAGGTTACGCCTTACGCGTTAATACTATCAACAAATAAACTGTTCTACAACTAAACATTAGACCTTTTAAAACTCTGACAAGCTTTTATATGTTAAATGTTTACTGTAATTTTCGATAATTTATGTAGTAACTAAGTGATTTCATTTGAACAGACAAACACATAAAAGGGTTGGTCACTGATTCGAATTCCTACTACTAATGAACAGTATAGGAAGAGTCTGTGGTTTGAAAGTTAATTTGGTTCTAGTGCATTGAGTTGAAGGATAAAAATAAAACTTATTGTCTTATAAAACGATCTTACCCCATTCTGGGTTTACGTTTCAGAAGGCTCTGTATGTAATATAGTAACAGTGTATATTAGCTGTAGTTTGGACAGTGTATCTCGGGTACTTTGTAAATTACTGTTTGTTGTTGAATGCGAAACTAAACGAAACCCAGGTTATAGCATCATAAGCTCATATAATTGTCGTTCAGTCATTAGGGGGTTTGCTTGTTCGTGTTATCGTGGATGAATTTTTATTTTATGAAATGTAATAAATGTTCCCATTTTCATAGCATTTTGTATTAAAAACAAATTTAAATTATTTAACATGAAATCTGTACCTAATCCCTCAGGAAAAGCAACTGTCACAATACTCAGAGGAATTCTTATCAACCTTTTCACGTGAAAAGATAAAGTAAATATTGATATAAGACTGCTGAGTGATCTTGACAGCTTCGCTTCCACTCAACTTGCCCTGTTTTATGATGACCCAGAAATGCAATCGTAAGTATACTATAGGGGGCGGAGACGTAAATCACTATTTATTATCATCGGAAAATTAAAGAAATACTTGTATATTGGTTATTAGTGAGGAAAAAGCTTTCATCGCAGAGAAATAATTCTGTACTTTGATAAGCATGTTCAATATAGCTTAATGCTATTATAAGTACTGTGGGGATTAAGCCTAATGTGTGTACAGACATTCCAGTGGAAAGTAAAGGCTATTTTATCTTTTACACATTCAAACCACTAGTTTAAAAAATGTGTAACAAAATATTTGAGTTAAGCAAAATGGGTATTCGTCAGTTTGTTGGAGTAAGAATTTTAACACCTGTAAATTTTGGAAAACTGTGGTGATAATACTTTGATAACTCTGCAGGTTTGATGAAGATGAAGTTTTTAAAGATGTTGTAGAATTTTGGAATTAAATCAGCACTAGGAGAAAGGATTGATGATGAATGTAAAATATTAAATGTCGTATGGAATACTGAACTTATTTAAGATAAAACCTAATTGAAACTACCGTATTTTATAAATTAGTATAGGCAATATGAAGGAAGTTTTGTTTCAATTGATTGATCATAAACTTGACGTATAAAAATGTGAGATTATTATTAAATATATGATCTCGTGTTACCAAAAAGTCCTTAGATAAAGATATATATATATTTTTTTTATGTAAATATACAGATGGCAGACTCATCAGATTTGTGTAAGGATTCATTGTTGTAGTCAAGTTCAGTGATGTTGCTTTCAAGATATTCTGGCTTGATGTATCTGACAAGTATATTTTTAACTTGTGTAATCAGAGTTATATGCATAATGTGTATGCAAGGTTCTTCTCTTTGCAATATCTAATTGGCTATGCTCTGCGCATAACTTTTCTTTGTGACTTCCTTACTAGCTCTCGTTTTTCCTTTTCTTTTTTCATTGATTGTCTCTTCTTTAGTTCAAGATCAGACTGCCTAAACATATATTGAGTTATATCAAATGTTTCTTTGCTTTTGGAGACTGTTGTCTTGTGTCCCTGTGTGGCTGAGAGGATGTCTTGACTGTGTCCCTGTGTGGCTGAGAGGATATCCTGACTGTTAAAGTCTTGCTGCCTGACTGACCTGCACGTTTAGATCCTTCTGAATCTAGTTTTTCTTTTTCACAGTAAAAATACTTCTTCAATGGCTTCCACATGTCCAATATTCTGTTGAGGCACACCCCAAGTGATAACAATCTTGTGTTAACAAATTGTAGAATTTTTCTTGTTTCTTTGTCATACACTCCTTGAAAATAGTAGATATCTATCAGTATATAAGAAACTGGGCAGGGCAGTTCTCTGGAAGCTTTCTGGGCAGCAATATTTATGAGGTGACAGGCACAGCCCATGAAGTAAATGCTAGGCTGTCGTCTTGAGATGTGCCCCATCACACCTTTACCTATACCAGACATAACTGAGTCATTGTCTGAAGAAAAACTAATACAGTTTTCCCATGGAATTCTCCTCTTTGTCAGTTCGTGGTCCAAAAGCTTGAAAATATTCTCTCCCGTTGAAGCCTCTTTCCATTCCACTAGTGTCAAAAGAGAACAAACAATTTTTCCAAGCAAAGGGTCAAGACATCGTACAACCACTGGATACAGTTTTGAGCCATCCATGTCTGTGAATCCATCTGTGGCTAAACTGTAAACACTGTTAGTAAGTATGCTTGAAATCATTTTGTCATCTTCACAACCCAACATTTGTACAATGGCTGTAGTTTTGGTTTTAGCACAGCCATATTTTTTTGCTATATCAGAGTCTGGGAACATTTTTCTAAATAGATGTCCTGCATGATTGGCTACAGCTAGGGGTAAATTATGAGCAATGACGAATTGCGTGAACATCACTTCTGCATTTATGGTTTCATATTCTGAATTCTTACTTATAAATGTCGTTATCTGCATCGTTTTTGTCTTCGCCTCAGCCTTTTGTTGGTGAGATGCCGATTTTGTATCTCTGGAACAATCATTTATTCCGCCATGTGCCACAGAAAAATCGATGTGACAAACTGTACAAAACGCATGACTGTCACTGACTTTTGATGCAATGACCGGATATTTTGCACTATACTCTTTCCTAAATTTTTGATTCATAGTTTTAGTCCTTTTAGATTTGCCAGAAACAAGACAATCTGGTGAACGAGGCCTCTTTTTTCCAACTTGTGAACGATCGCATTGGTGTTTCTATGCCGCTTAGAAAACAAGAAATACCCATCTGCGCGAGCGCTGATTGGCTGACAAGCAATGATGACGTAACTATGGATTCCCCCTAGTACCCAGTATGGAGAAACACCGCACTCAAACTATTGGTAGACGTCGGAGATAGAAATGTATTTTTATTATTTCAAGCACAAACATGATTATCGCAAGTAACCATTTGGCCTATGTCTTTTATTTATTATCAAAATTTATTTGTATCTCACTAGAAATTTTCTTTTCACCCCTTTCAAGGCCTAGGGGAACAATTTATCACTTTATTGTATGGGCTTATATAATATATAATAATTTGGGAGTTGCAACAAGTCGTAATATTTGTCTGTATGAGTGTATAGTCGTAATGTATACACCAAAATCGTAATGGTTGGCATCTTTGCATTATCTACGACTTCTATTCGATAGAAATAAATTGACACTGGAATTTTTGTACGTTTTTTGTTTCAAGTTAGTTAAGGTTACGCCTTACGCGTTAATACTATCAACAAATAAACTGTTCTACAACTAAACATTAGACCTTTTTAAAACTCTGACAAGCTTTTTATATGTTAAATGTTTACTGTAATTTTCGATAATTTATGTAGTAACTAAGTGATTTCATTTGAACAGACAAACACATAAAAGGGTTGGTCACTGATTCGAATTCCTACTACTAATGAACAGTATAGGAAGAGTCTGTGGTTTGAAAGTTAATTTGGTTCTAGTGCATTGAGTTGAAGGATAAAAATAAAACTTATTGTCTTATAAAACGATCTTACCCCATTCTGGGTTTACGTTTCAGAAGGCTCTGTATGTAATATAGTAACAGTGTATATTAGCTGTAGTTTGGACAGTGTATCTCGGGTACTTTGTAAATTACTGTTTGTTGTTGAATGCGAAACTAAACGAAACCCAGGTTATAGCATCATAAGCTCATATAATTGTCGTTCAGTCATTAGGGGGTTTGCTTGTTCGTGTTATCGTGGATGAATTTTTATTTTATGAAATGTAATAAATGTTCCCATTTTCATAGCATTTTGTATTAAAAACAAATTTAAATTATTTAACATGAAATCTGTACCTAATCCCTCAGGAAAAGCAACTGTCACAATACTCAGAGGAATTCTTATCAACCTTTTCACGTGAAAAGATAAAGTAAATATTGATATAAGACTGCTGAGTGATCTTGACAGCTTCGCTTCCACTCAACTTGCCCTGTTTTATGATGACCCAGAAATGCAATCGTAAGTATACTATAGGGGGCGGAGACGTAAATCACTATTTATTATCATCGGAAAATTAAAGAAATACTTGTATATTGGTTATTAGTGAGGAAAAAGCTTTCATCGCAGAGAAATAATTCTGTACTTTGATAAGCATGTTCAATATAGCTTAATGCTATTATAAGTACTGTGGGGATTAAGCCTAATGTGTGTACAGACATTCCAGTGGAAAGTAAAGGCTATTTTATCTTTTACACATTCAAACCACTAGTTTAAAAAATGTGTAACAAAATATTTGAGTTAAGCAAAATGGGTATTCGTCAGTTTGTTGGAGTAAGAATTTTAACACCTGTAAATTTTGGAAAACTGTGGTGATAATACTTTGATAACTCTGCAGGTTTGATGAAGATGAAGTTTTTAAAGATGTTGTAGAATTTTGGAATTAAATCAGCACTAGGAGAAAGGATTGATGATGAATGTAAAATATTAAATGTCGTATGGAATACTGAACTTATTTAAGATAAAACCTAATTGAAACTACCGTATTTTATAAATTAGTATAGGCAATATGAAGGAAGTTTTGTTTCAATTGATTGATCATAAACTTGACGTATAAAAATGTGAGATTATTATTAAATATATGATCTCGTGTTACCAAAAAGTCCTTAGATAAAGATATATATATATTTTTTTATGTAAATATACAGATGGCAGACTAATTCGAAATCGTAAAGTATCAACTGATGAAATGAAATTTCATATGTTTCCATGCGGGATTTCTTTTTTTTCTTTTCGTGTTATGAACTGTATGAAATTCTTACAAGAGTTTATGGTTTTCTGTCTTGGGCTCCTTACCGTAGAAGAGACATTGAATTGTTGGAAAGGGTCCAGCAGAGAGCTTTCTATAGTAATACCTGTGATGAAGAAGATGTTATATGAGGATATGTTGGGATCTTTGAAATTTGTTTTTCTTAAAAAGAAAAAGGCTTAATGGAGGTTTGTTTGAAATGTTTAAGATTGTTAAGATAATTTATAATGTTGTTACGTTATCTTTTTTCGTACTTAATTGTAAAAATAGTACGACTAGAGGATACAAATACACATTTTGGCAGGATGGAAAATATCTTCAGATCAGACAGTTTCATTGTTGACTTCAGATGTAGGGAAAACTGATAGAGTTTATCCCCACCACAATATGAGTAATACTTCCGCAGTCACCTCCAAAACCTAGGATATACTTTATAATCCCACGTTGTAGCTTATATCCCAGGATTCTTTTTTAAAATATGCAGCGTATTTTGTTCAATTTAATGTGTTTTGTTTATGACTTAACAATTTATGATTATAATATAATTAGAGGTTGGGATTTCCTGTTTTTAACGCAGTCCTTCATGATTTTGTTTACTTATTGGCTTCATTTGGATATAATTATTTAATTTCACTAATATATATATATATATATATATTACTCTAAAGGACACACACGATAAGGTTCATTATCTCACAGATTACCTACAATTGTGTGCTAGAGTAGGATTATCTCGACTTTTCCGTAACTCAGAATGTCTCTAACGTCGTTCATAAAGCGTAACATTACTGGTAGCAGAAACCAAAGTCCTATTTTTAAAACATTAAAGAAGTTTTGAAGCTAATATGAAGTAAAAGATGGAATGAAAGAAACAACAAAAAAACTTAATTAAGAAGCTTAGATGCAGGTTGTTTGGTCCTCAGATGTGTTCGTGGTAAGTTTACAGATTTACAACACTACAATCTGTCAAAGAATACTGCGTTCTGTTACCGGCGGTGGAACAGTGCAGATTATGTTGCTTTGTGGTAAGAAAACAACAGTTAGGTTGTTTCAGAACTGAAATATGTGTTTTGTGGTGTAGAATAATGAAGCTTGAACTAAAAACAAACAGAGAATTAGTGAAGTCGTATACATATGTTCGTAAATTCAGGGATTACTGGAACATGTCAGTGTTACTTTATAAGTTGAAAATTGAGATTACAAATTCTGACAAATTAGGCTTGGTTTCCGCCTTTTAAGCTTACATTTATTGAGTTATATCTAATTCAAGTTGGTATGTAGGCAGATCCGACAAGTATCCGGCACAGTATAGGTTTAGGTTGTGATATTATTAAATATGTTTTCTTCCTTTCCCGATAATTATATCGGGTCATTTTTCATTGACATTCTTTAGGATTATTATATTACTTAAAACGGAAATTCTCTTTACAATTCAAAGTTGACGTCATACAACTGTTCAAGAAAACTGGATATACTAGTTTAAAACGAAACTTCGTGTCGACTGCCACGTAAGCAGTGTGTTATGTGAAACAGCTAAATTTTGAACTCAAAAAGGTATTACGGATTGGTAAAGAGAAGTTGGTATATAAAAATTGACTAGAAATACTTCATTATAAATTGGTGCATGACATAGCTTAAACTTACAATGTTACTAAATCGTCATATTGGTACTTCCGTTGCTAACAGCATTTTCGGCCATAATCCCAATAATATTCACGACATTCGGTCAGCTAAGGCGATTTTTATACGTTAGTTTCATAAAACAATTAACTAAACTAACAATTATAAGTTATCTGAACATGTTCAAAACCTCTTTGTCAAACAGTTTTATTTTTGAAGCAAAATAGCGTGTATACAAATATTATTACCTGTCTTTCTTCTCTCCGTCTTCATCCTACACTCATTTTTCCTTTTTCTCTATCTCTCTTTGTCTCCTTTCTGAAACTTCAATTAAAATGTTCATCTCTTTCGAATATTTTATCACCTCGAAAAAGAAACTTGAACATGGAAAAATAACAATAACATAATCAAAGGTTGTATGGTTCCTTTACCCTTACAGCTAAAGCTCAAAATAGGATTTATTTCAATGTTTTAAAGTTTGAGTTTATTTTTCTGTTAAAATATTTAAACGACACCTTTTACTTTATATACGAAAAATGTTTAGTTAAGCTCTTTTGATAAGTACAGCAAAGATATAGTTGTTTCTATTATTTTTTCGGAACTAGTAACTGTTGACAGGAGGCCGTCTTAAACATTAACTGATTAAGACTATTTTACTATTGTACAGAAGTTAATACAAATTGAAAATTTGACTTTTTATAGAGAGGTGTGACGTAAGGCTTTTCATGACGTCAGTTGTGTTTATCTCAGAAGTTTCTTTAGTACATACTGATTTAAGGTGTTTACTATCGGTTTGTCTGTATGTTTTCTTTGCAAAGCTATATGCTGTGTCCGCCGAGGGGAATCGAACCCCCTGATTTTTAGCGTTGTGAATCCGTAGACTTACCGCTGTTCCAGCAGGGGACGTTAAAAGTTTAGTTTTTATAGTTTGAAATGTTTACTAAAACAATAAATCAGTAATTATTCTGTTGATCTAGCTTTTTCTCAGTTGTTTATGACGTCACTTCTCTTCGTTTAGTGTGTGTGTATACGACAACATTTCGCTCCATATAACTTCTATCATATATTTACAACACTTCTCTTGATGTAGTTTTACACTACACTTTGGCATGATCGGGTGGTTAGGGCGCTTGACTCCTAATCCGAGGGTCGCGGGGTCAAATCCCCGCCCGTCACACCAAACATACTCGCCCTTTCATTCGTGGGAGCGTTATAAAGTGACGGTCAATTCTACTATTCGTTGGTAAAAAATTAGCCCAAGAGTTGATGATAGGTGATGATGACTAGCTGCCTTCCTTTTAGTCTTACACTGCTAAATTAGGGACGGCTAGCTCAAATAGTCCTTGTGTAGCTACGCGGGAAATTCAAAACAATCAAACCATTACATGTTTACAACGCTTCAAATCACCGGTGAATAAATTAAGATAATCTGCCTCGCCTACTGGAAAATTGTCGACATTTCCAATGAACAAAGATAACGAACTACGTCTACTGGAAAAATTGTCGCAGTCTCCAGTGAACAAAGATAACAACCCCACTTTCCTAGTGGCATAGCGGTATGTCTGCGGACTTACAAATCTAGAATCGGGGTTTCCATACCCATGGTGGGCATAGCACAGATATCCCTGTGTGTAGCTTTGTGTTTAATTACAAACAAATAAAGATAACCAATCACGTTTACTGGAAAAAAAAATTAAATCACAAGTGAAGAAGGATAATCAGAACGTAAGTGCCACCTGGGAGATAAAATATATTACATTCCAGTCATTAGTTCAGGTAAAAGGAAATGCGTAGAGACAACAGAAGAGTCTTAGTGTTTAAGCCAGTTAGAGCAGGAAATGTTAAAATGTATTTGTTGTTCAGAAAACCTTCTGATATTGTCTCATAATGGGTGAAATTGTTACTGGTTGGGCTAAAATAATAGTGAAATCCAGTTTCTGGCGAAGTGTATAGAATTCTAGTGGAAAGTTAAAGATCTGAAAACAGTATTTTGGATCAAATGAAATAAAGAAGTCGAGACTCTTTTTAACAGTGCATTAATAGACATGTCTAATCAATAATTATTATATTCTTGCCTATCTGTATTTAAAATTCAAATTTATTAGATACTAACTGAAGTAATCCGTTAACTAAAGTAATGTTCCCGCTGATTCATGGGAGTTTAAAACTTCTAATACTTGATCACGCAGTGAGGTGAAAAGAAACTAGTTTTTGACTATCCATAGTTACATATTTTAACATAAGTCCCCACCATGCTTTGTTGCTGTTCTTTAGAAAAGACCTGTGTGCATTTGTGGAAATATATCGCTTTTAGGCCCTGTTGGTTAGAGCGCTCGATTCACAATCTGTGGGTCGCATGATCGAAACCCATCGCCTGGTGGTGTTATATTTTGATGATCAATCATAATTCTTTTTAGTGGCAGAACAGCCGAAGAGTTGGCGGTGTGTAGCGTTGACGAGCTTCCTTCTCTAACCTTTCACTTCAAAATTAGGGACAGCTAGTGCAGAGAGTCCTCGAGCAATTTAGTGCGAAAAATCACCGAACAAACTGATAATATTGCTTTCAAACATAATATATTTGTTTTAACTTCGTAAGTTCTCGGTAACGTACAACTATATTTCACAAAGTTTTAGCTCGCGTGTATATCAGGCAAACTAAGTCGTATAAGCTGTATTGACTTCAGTAAAGAAAAAAAAAAACCTGAAACATCTGAGACAACGGGTTCCTTTTTCAAATAATTAATGCAGTACGACTCTAGGATTTTTTTAGTCCAATGTAGGATGTGGGCGCTGGACAGGCATTGAACCGCCAGCCTCTCGATGTATTTATGGACTGAAGAGTTATATTTGTCATGATAAAACTGGGAAGAGGTACGCGAAAAAGGGGGAAGTGTCAGTACTGCCGTGCTCACTTTAATATAGTACCAACCGTCTCAAAGCACGTCCAATAAGTAGTGTTTGTAGTCTCTGAACGATCGTGAAATTCTGGGAAGTCTTGTCATATGTGACAATGTGTACTGCTTACGGCAATTACATGTGAATTATGTCCGAATATCTTGCGTGCAGGAGTGTACAGTATGTTTCACATTAAGTCTCTGAAAAGTCGTGGCATTGACGAAAAGCCTCGACGACGATTGTTGTGATGGATATTGTACGGTAAGCATATTGTTGTATATTTTTTCTTGCTCATTATTTCTTATATTAAATAACTAGTATATTAATTGGTAGTTAAAAAACAACAACCAAAATCCAAGTTTTTAAAGCATGCACATAGTATCAAATTAAAAAGAACTACACAGTTCAGTATGACGTCATCATTTGTTTACAATATTAAGATTGACATGGTTTAGCCATGTTCAACATTTGTAGGGGATCTTTTCTTCGTGTATAAAACGAGAATACTAATTTAGTTAAACACACCATTATGGTATACATACACGGTTTGCCGAAATTGTCAAAAGTATTGTTGTAAGTTTACGAAACTATTTACAGCTGAACATAATGCTTCGTCTTCAAACACGCTGAAGCAACAACTCGTGAATATGCCAAAAATTTCCATACTGGGGTGATGCAGTAGAAGTTATGCACTTGAGTTTTATCACATGTATACCAAATCGTCGTCGTCTTCAAGTGACTCGCGTGACTTTCTATAGGTGATATCTCTTATATGAAAAGGCAATTACAATGATGGAACCTTCTATTTTTCAGATTTACGTGATAAAACTCTACACACACACACACACACACACACACACGCACGCACGCACGCATCACTCAGTCACTTTATTGGTCGTTATGCCGGGAGTCTTTTGAGGCGGGAGTATATGTATCATAATAGGGGTATAAGCCACATTTGTTTTGTAGAGAGCTTGACTGTGTTTGATAATAAATAATTAAACAAAAAAATCCCCTTAAGTATGTCACGTTGTATGTTGACAAACAGCGTTTGCCCCCAGTGGCTGAGGGGTAAGTCTGAAGGCTTATAACGCTAAAGACCGGGTTTAGATACCCGTAATGGGCACAGCGCAGATAGTTCATTGCGTGGCCTTGTGCTTAATTACAACCAACCAGACTGATGTAATAAAACTAGCCTCAGATGTGATGCATGTATCTGATTTATCTAAATCAGGGGTTCTTAACCAGGGGTGCCCGCACCCCTAGGGGGTGCGAAGATGATTCCCAAGGGGTGCGAGGCTGCCCATGAATAATTAAAGCAAATCTATATTTTTACATAAGAGTATGCTTTTTATTTTTATATTTAAGTTTCCAGGGGGTGCGAGAAATGATTACTGATTTGAAAGGGGTGCAAACACTGAAAAAGGTTAAGAACCACTGATCTAAATCCACTGCTGTGATAGTTCACATAGATGAGTCAGATAATTTATATCGAAGAAAATCGAATATCCTCCCACCCCACCTTGATGTTAGTACTCACTGCAGTAACTGTAGAGGTGGGTGGAGAAAAAATCACAAGTAAACAAATTATGAACGTAATGCTAACCGTAACAGTTGCTTATTTATACGTTTTTAGCTTATGGATTTAGTATCCATTATTTTGTGATGTTCAGTGTACATGATTGTATACTGTGGCATCCGTAAGATAAAACAAACAAAAACAACAGACGACTTGCGTATTTATACGTTTTGAAATTAATTAACTTGTTCCATTCTACCTCTAACAATACGTATTGTTTGCTATAATGTTGTGAATATTGTTATTTTAATCTGATCTGGCTGATCTTTGTGTAATGTTATTGGGATTATGGTCGAAAATACTCGTGATAACTAAGGTACACTTTTGACGATTTAACACTCCTACGAAAAGTGGGGCCTAATAGGCCCCAGAGCAACTTGAAAGGTTATTAATATTAGGCTAATAAATTTGTATATAAATGAAATTGCCATTTCATTTGATTTCATTTCATTTCAAATGGCAATTTCATTTAAATACAAAATTATTAGCCTAATATTAATAACCTTTCAAGTTGCTCTGGAGCCTATTAGGCCCCACTTTTTCGTAGGAGTGTTAATACATTATAGTCATTTAAATGTTTTAGCTCTCTGCTGAACTGACTATATTTCTGGCTACTTAGTGAACAGAGTTGTTTTTGTTAATGTATACGTTGTGCTTCTTAAAGTTATATGTTGTTTATAATTTATTTATTTTCATCTGAAGTAGGTTTCATTCTTTCATCTGCAGTCTTCACAAAATATTCCCGGTTTTCTTGCTCTCTTTCAGGACCTATACATACAAAAATAATGGACTTATGAGAATGCCGCTCTTAAAATTACTTAGATTAAAAAAATGTTTATTCACAGTTTAACTTCTAAACTCGCTTGTATTTTATCCAATTAGGGACAACTTTAACAGCGAATTATTTAATATCTACTTATTTCAACTGATCGTTAATACTTTTATCGCCGGGAGATGTGTAGTTGCTTGTAAAACTGTAGTGTCACGTAAATATGTCACCCAAAATTTGA
This sequence comes from Tachypleus tridentatus, assembly GCF_004210375.1. NCBI lineage: Eukaryota > Metazoa > Arthropoda > Merostomata > Xiphosura > Limulidae > Tachypleus > Tachypleus tridentatus. The sequence goes on along the minus strand of NC_134831.1, from coordinate 165,575,651 downwards.
AATAGTTGTGGAAAAATGAGCATTTTTAGGGTTGGGTATCATTTTTCCATAGCGTAAGCGAGAAAACTTTTCTGGGCAGTTAAAACACGAATACAAAACAACCCATTATCAGTTAAATACGAACAACAAGAATACGAAGTACAATATTTTGTTACATACAATGTTAGCTTTAATTTTGAATATTTAAGTTTTCTACTATTAATATAGTTTAGACGGTTAACAACAATTTTATTTTCCGAAACGTCTTATGACGTTTTAACAATGGATTTATGACGATTCGACGCCACTTTAATGTAACATAATTAATATTGTAATGGCAAAAAAAGTTAATGCGGGAAAATGCTGTATAAACAAGATTAAAATTATTGCGTTTAACGGAAGATGACGTAAGTAGCACGTTTACATAACTGTTAGTTGAGAACTGATATCTTTCATTTCTTTGACTCGACATATTCTCGTAACAGTCAACAAACATGTTTTTTTATTATTCTTTTTAATGACGTTTACTTTGACAACGTATAAGTATCGGTAGGGTATTTAGAGGCTTACACCAAGTTGGAAAGCCGTGACTTGTAATTATTACATACAAAACTCGGCCACGGTAATGTCTAGGTTACAACTGCATAGAATGTGATTCACACATGCGCAGTCAATTCTAGAGCCGCTTGGACTCAGCATTTTAAAAACTGGGTCACCAAGTGTATTCTGACAGGAATTGTGTTCAGCAGTCTAGTGAAGTGGTGAGTGTACGCACATACCTATATATTAAATTTGTATTTCGCTTTGACTTTATACCCAAAAATTAGTTTTAAGTTCCGTTATTGAGAGTAACTACCGGAGAGTAAGATGTACTGAAAAGTGAACCAACTCTACAAACCATTTTTTTTCAACGGGACTTAAAAATTAATGAAGGCATTGTTGAATAACTAACTAAATAGAAATAATTAATACAATAACTTGATTCATTATAAAAACTAAAATATTGAACGACGCCAGCACAGTGTATCCACAGTTGAATACCCAGCCGTTAACATTACTGTCTTTAGTGATATTGTACTTTGTTTAAAATGTGTACTTAAGTTTTCATCTATCTGTAATGTTACGTTTAGACTTATTTCGGAAATGAATAATATTTCAGCTTTGTTTGTCCTTCCTTGTAGAATGGAGTGTTTTTTAACTGAATATATCGGTTTATTTATCTGGTGTCAAACCTGTACAGTATACATTGAGATTGGATGTGGCCTGTTTAAATTAAACTAATATTGAGAATTATATTCTGTATTTATGGCTACGACCACTTGACCTGTCCCTAATTTTGGACTACTGACCAGAGGAAAAGCGTTCAGTCAGCAATCAAACGTCAACTAAACTAAGGAATTGACTGTTGCTTTTATAACGCGCTCACAGTTTAAAATACGAGAAATAGTTTATGGTATCTCGTGGATTCGAACACAGCTTACCAACTATGAAATCCAGAACTTTTCCAGAAGGCCGACCCATGTTTCACCAAGTTTTTAGCAATATTCTCAAACTAATCGGTTTCATCCTGCAGTGTTTATTTTCCACGCCTCATTGAGTAGAAGTTCTCCCGGATGCTGAACGAAACATTTGTATCTTGTGTTTTAAATACCGGATTTAATAAGTGTGGTACACACAGTTTTGTTTCCTCCTCGACTTAATACTGAGCCATTTTCTCAAATCCTGATATTACTAAAAACGTTATTAATATAATTAATTATCCAGACTTATATTTACAATATCTTACAATTATAGCAGGTTCGTGCAGTTCCTTCGAACATGGTTTTGTTTTTTTAAAATGGCCAAAACAAATGTTATCTCGCACCCCTGGTTGGGAACCACTGCTCTAACTCCATACGAACTATTCCCACCAGTATCACGCAAGTACCACCTGAATCGTATTGTACGAAGTAGACTATTAGCATCGTTTATTTCACTTGATGTAATTGTAGGTTTATCGATTTTGTAAAATAAGTCTGTTTAATTGAATGATTCTGTTCTTGGGCAACACAAGTCCGTCAAGTTTATGGTATTCTTTGTCTGAGTAAATCACCAGATAAGTGTGTACGTGCACTCTAGGTGAACGTCACGTACTTAACGTGGTTAAACTGTTACTATAGGACTATTTAATCATGAATTATAGCTACTTTTCAGACGGTGGACCTAAACTTAAATCTATTGAACTGGCCACACCTTTTGAGACATTATCATAAGAATAATGATAAAAATTGGACATATAACGAACTGATGACTCGTTGAAACATGTTTGAAGTATATTCTAGTTTCAGTATTATTTGAACCATAGAAAGTAGTTTTTAAGAGTGTTGCAATTAACGAGTTATGCATAAAATTCACATCGGGACATCTGTGTGTGTGTGTGTGGGGTCCCAGAGGCGTCAGACCCCTTCAAGTTCGTTAGGGATCCAAAATAGTGTTTACGTGCAAACTTCCTAGCCAGACCGGATTAACACGTATGAAAATCACAATATAGCTTAGGGACACCCAGCTGAATTGCCTTGCCCACGCGAGTTCAGCCCCCCCCCCCGATCTTTTGTGAGAATACGCCGATATCTACACACCTGTTTAACATTGCTTTCATTAGTGTTGATGTTATTATATTGTTAGTTTATTTATAAGTTAACATAAAGTACCTTTGATATGAGGAAATTATATAATCGTTTTGTGGGCTGTCCATGAATTTAATTATTCGCAAATTATGCGTGTATGGAATCAAGGGTGAATACAAACAAATACCGCCAGATGTAACTTATAACGGGTAAGTTGTAATTGTTTGTTTGTTTTGAATTTCGGGCAAGGCTAGCCGTCCCTAATTTAGCATTGTAAGACTAGAGAAAAGACAGCTAGTTATCACCACCTATCGCCAACTCTTGGGCTATTTTTCTACCAATGAATAGTAGGATTGACCGTAACTTTATAACGCTCCCACGAATGAAAAGGCGAGTATATTTGGTGTGACGGGTATTTGACCCCGCGACCCTCATATTGCGAGTCAAACACAGCTGGTCATGTCGGGCCGAAGTTTTAATATCAGCTATCATGCGGAGATGGTTTTAGGTCTAGGGGTCCGAGTACATTGAGACTGATGATCAAACTCCACTATTCGATTAGTGTAGCCCGAAAGTTGGCGGTGGATTCTATTTGCTGTAGCAGTTAACTATCCACGAATATTCGAAAAACCTTCGTAACATGTTTTCAATCTTGGTATGCAGCGTTCTGTTAGGATTGCTAGAAAATGAAAGAACTATGACTCTTTGTTTATTCTGGTAGCACATTTTATGAGGAAGTTCAAGTGATAAATTTTGGTATCCTTAGGCGAAGTGTCGTAAAGGGAAAGAACCAAAGTACAGTGAACGATGTACCCAGAGTATCGTTGAAAGCGTCGTGTTCAACTGAGTACCAGAGTATCTCTCGTTTGCATTGGGATTTCCGAAGCACTTGTGTTACATAAGTGGAGACGAGTTATTGTTACGTCAGATCAGTAGTATTTGCTGAGTGGAAATATTTTTTCCTACGAACCGTACTCAGATTTTTCATAATCAAATTAAAGATAAATGATAATTGTGAAAAGTACACGTGAATAAAATATTTTTATAAAGTATTATACGTAACATATTCCATAATTTTATCTATTACTATACTAGTTCCTGAACGTGGACAAGCCTTAAAGCACTTTTATAAGAGATGAAGTACATAAGTGTAATTTATGTTGACCGGTAGGTGGTTTAGAACTTAACCAAGTTACATACGTTGTGAAACTGTGTTACTTGGTTTGTGTTTAGTTGTAACATGACTCGTGATTTGTTATAGAACTTCGTCACACCGTTGTTAAGAAACGTGTATGTTACTGTATAAAGGACAGTTTTCACTAGTTGTAAGAACGAACGTGCCGAGTTATTGAATGTGATATATCTATAAATAAGTAAGGGGTTTCGTATGTAGCTACCTTAACCTTTTTATTCTCTAAACCTGTGACATAAAAGTTTCTCTGGACCTGCACCCTTAGTTATCGGCAGCGGTGCGTTGTTAAGAAGCACGTGTTGATACCACTATAAGTTATTGCGAGACAGCCCCTCCCGCAAGCGCAACTATGGAAACCTTGAAGAAGGCACATGGAATGTACAGACAGGGACCTAAAGTCACGGTCTACTAGGTCATACCCTCCTTTCTTTATTAAAAAAATTAATAATAATGGAAAACTGGTCTCGGCTTTTTTGCACGTTGCACGATTCTGGCTTTGCATGTTTCAAAGCAGCATGGCCGTCTGCTGCGGTGCATATCACAAGGTTACAGTTTTAACATGTTCTTTGCTATTTAACTTCGTAGGGCACTGCTTAATAGGATTTTAGGCTCTGTTTCATGAAGTTACTCGAAACGCCGAGATAAAGCAGTTGTCGCTACCGCATGTTATTATTGTTCGTAAAGAAACTACGTTAGAGTCGTAAAAATAGATGTACCTAAAACAATTGCATATAGTTAGCCATGCAGAGCCAGTACTCGGGATAAAAGAAATGCAAGCTTACAAATATACATGAAATCATTACCAAAGTTAAACTGTATTTTTACTTACGATAAGTGAACGTATCATGGCGAAACGTCACAATTACATTATAACACTTCGTGAGAATTTTTGTGTGAAAACAGGAGTCCATACTCGCACTAAATTGCATGATAGTCAATATTTTTAAGACCCTCCCAATCACTAAAAACCGACCTCTCTAGGTGACGTCCCAAATTTGGAATTATTATGTCCCATAAGGCGCTGCTCGGTAGAAATAACCTAATTTACTCTAGTATTCAGAATCTTTTTCTTTTTTTTTTCAGATTTGAAATCCATGAAGTATGAAAAAAGATACAGCTGTATATAGCAGTAGTGGTTTTAGAGGTTTCCATATTCTCCACAATAAATATCACACACCTTGCTTTCTTCTAATGTAATTCTATTTTTACCTCTCAGGTCAGTTGTCCTTCTTATTACTCTTCTTTCCCCATCATTTCTTCACTTCCAGTTAATGATTTACTTTATTCAAACATGAATTTAAAGGAAAGCAGCATCTACAAATGCCACAGGTGAAGCAGTCTCCTTTCTTTATATGTTTATGTTTCTAGCAAGGCATTTTACCAATTTCATTTATGAGTATATTGTTTTCAATCAGAATAAGAATTATTTTTTTAATGGTATTATTGGATTACGGTTACCCAGTCTCGCGACTCCAATCCGTTGTTTAGCTTTGACGTTTTTTCCCCTAAATCTGAGTCGGTTTTTCGCGAGGGGGAGTCGTAAGAAACTAGCATCTCACTCGGTACTATATAACGTAACCGCTGGATTCAGACACAAATTGTGTTTCAGTAAATCGTTGTAGAAGATGTTTTGCTATTAAAAGATATATATATATATATATATATACTACGAGTTATAAATGTTTGTAAAATAAACCAAAAATGCTCTAAAATCTTATCTCTGAAGTACCACTATTATTATTATTTATAAATAAATTGTTGTGAAGCGATAGTACGTTAATATTAGTGAGGACAGCTCTATTAATGACTTACAATTTATATTAATGTATATTAAAACAAGGATTCTGCGAAGTTGAAGTTTGTTCACGTTAATAAGAGCGACCACTGTGATTTAGAAACGGATAAAAGTACTTTGAGATTACTGTGTAAAATGATTTGAATTTAATCTTAGTTTAAAGTGTTTGAAAACGTATATGTACTGAGCATGTCTTGCTTCGTCGGACACTATTAAACTTATTTGTTTTCTTTAAGTAAACGGGCCCGGCATGGCCAAGCGTGCGACTCGTAATCTGAGGGTCGCGGGTTCGCATCCCCGTCGCGCCAAACATCCTCGCCCTTTTAGCCGTGGGGGCGTTATAATGTTACGGTCAATCCCATTATTCGTTGGTAAAAGAGTAGCTCAAGAGTTGGCGGTGGGTGGTGGTGACCAACTGCCTTCCTTCTAGTCTTACTGTGCTAAATTAGGGACAGATAGCCCTTGAGTAGCTTTGTGCGAAATTCAAAAACAAAACAAACAATCTTTAAGTAATGATGATTTATGGCGTTTCGGAGTTTCCTCAGAAACGAAATTTTGTCATCTATTTGATTATATTTATACTTATTGTGTGTTTGTGTATTTCTGTTAATTTCATTTATATAATTAATTACCTGTATTCATTTATCAGTTACCATCAGCTTATTTTTTTAGGGGTACTGAAAATTTAAAAAAGTTTGTGGAAAATATTTACATAAAGTAACATGTTGGACCAGAACATAACTTATAAAACTAACGATGTGTAAACTTAGTTGTAATGATTATATTAATATTGATAACAATGAGGTTTATCTATCTAGTTTTCATTAGCAGTAGAAAATGGAGCTAAAACTGTAGTAGCTGAGTTGTATTGTACAAAGTTAACACACAGTGAAAGAATTACACCAAAAAATACCTGATGTTTGTCTTTTTATTGTCAATTTACATTTATTTATTGTGGCGCCTCTTGTGTGACCATAATAATACTGTTCGAAATTTGAAATTAAGTGGAAAGAAAAAACGTAGTATGGCAATAACCTTTGCTTTGTATTAATATCGTTTATAAATGTATAATAAGAAATGTCGTTCTTTCAGTCGCCGCTAACGGCGCTAGTGTGTAAAATTGTCATCTGTGTGTGTTCTTATTGCAAAGCGACATGGGGTATTTGCTCTTTACACCGAGGGGAATCGAATCCCTGACTTTAGCGTTATAAATCCGTAAACTTACCGCTGTCACACCGTGGGACATTGGCTTCTGAGAATTATTTGACTGTTTTATTTTACTTGAAATACCAGTATACATACACATATTAGATAATCCACAGTAGTTTTAACAAGTCAACGCTGATTACATCATTTAGGTTATGTATAAACACAAGACTGTGTTTTGGTAACAACGACCCAAGTGGAACAAATACTGATGGAAGACCAAGTTAAGACTTTAAAAGACCATAAGTTATGTCATAAAATGATTTATTGCACAATAAAGTGTATATTCTTAAATATTTAAATATTTGTGGCAGGTCAGATAAACTGTTATTGAGAGATAAACTGATTTTATCGTGAAGCTGCGAGAGTAACATTAAATGTCCGAAGGTTCAAAGAAAACTAATCTTCAAAAATGAAATTGTGGTTGTTGTAAGTACTAGTAATTCATGTTCTGTTTTTTCAGAAACACGTTCTGCATTTCCAAGCCGTGAATGCGATATAAAAGCGACTGTCAAACCCTATTATTAGGCCAGTTAAGAATTGACGCTGTGAGAATTTGAATACTAACACCTACCTTTCCGCTAGTATATCGGTTCAGAATAAGGGACGACCGTGCTCAGGTTGTAACGTGTTGTTTGTGCGAAAATTCAAAACAAACAAAATCAAGTTAGGTTTATGGCACTCTGAAAACCGTGTACAGTTTTCTCATGTGTAGGTGCCCCCCCCCCTCAGTGGCACAGCGGTATGCTTGCGGACTCGCTCCGCTAAAAACCGGGTTTCGATACCCGTGATGTACAGAGCGCGAGATAGCCTATTGTATAGCTTTGTGTGCTTAATTTCAAACAGACTTCGTTGGGTAGATGAACTATGTCATGATACAAGAACAAAACACGTGGATGTAAAATCTCGATAGAAGCTGGTGTGTTGGAAGCTGTAAGTTGGTGTAAGTTACTAGGTTAAGAATCATGGTTTGTATTTTAACTTGTGTTTTAATAGTTTTATGTAGTGACCCATCATCTTGTTCTTTAAGCGTTTCGAAAACGTAATTATCAATTGTAAGATTTGGAAATAATATTTATTCCTTACTTTGGTTTACAGATATAAAGCTATCAAAGTAGGATTAACTTTTATAAATTTGAGATTGTGGTTTTAATTTTTGTTTCATTATTTTTTGTAGCAGGATTCTTACTTCATTTTAAAATTCATAATTTTTAATACGTTTGCTTACATTTTGTTTATATATATATATTTACTTTTAAAAGCTGTTGCTTGTCTATCAATCGATATATAGTGCTACCTGTTGGATTGGAAAGATATTTAAATACATGTATAATATGTTTCCCATTTATATTGTACCTTGTTTGTGTGTGTGTGTATCACGGAGCGGTCAAGTAAGCTCGAGAAATCTTTTACCTATAGCCTGAGCTGTTTTTAGACTCTAGTCCCGCTGACGTGACCACGTAGGTAATAGACGTAAAAGTTATTGCTTTAGAAATATCTGAATTGTTATACTGGAGATGTTGGTGACCTTTTGAGCGTATTATTAGTATATATGCGCATAATGGTCGGTTTTTCGCTTAGGAATTTTAAGGGTGGTTCGTCGGCGCGTAAATTATTTGGAATCTTTATCGATTTTTACTAGTAGGTAGGACTGTACTTAAAATAATCTCAAGGGCCAGACATTTTAGTCATCGGTTACAAAAGTCAAAGACACTAAAAATAAGCCACGTTTTTAGCTTTTTTATTTATTACCTTGCACTGGTCAGCGGGCCATTTAGAACTGTGTCGCTGACCGGATGCAGGCGATTAGACAACCCAGGTGTTAATCATTTTTAAAATGTCAAGCCCTAGGAATATTAGGCCCGGCATGGCCAGGTGGTTAAGGCACTTGACTCGTAATCTGAGGGTCGCAGGCTCGAATCCCCATCCCACCAAACATGCTCGTCCTTTCAGCCGTGGGGGCGTTATAACTTAACAGTCGATCCCACTATTCGTTGGTAAAAGAGTAGCCCAAGAATTGGTGGTTGGTGGTGATGACTAGTTGCCTTCCTTCTAGTCTTACACTGAAATATTAGAGACAGCTAGCGTAGATAGTCCTCGTGTATCTTTGCGCGAAATTCAAAACAAACAAGTCTAGGAATATTTAAAAATTTCTGCCTTCTTTATTGATTACAGAATTAATTACTCACTTAATAATTTAAATATCACCGTTGTAATTTAAATTCAAAATTTAATTTGTTTAATTGTTGTTTACAGCATTGTTTTTGTTAAGTAAATACATCTTGTAGAATTACGTGAAAAACGAATGCATAAGAATTGTTAAGAGGCTCGTTTATTTGGTATAAACAAGTTCTCAACTTATTAAAAAAGTGAAAAAAATTCAATGTTTATTTTGTAAAAGGATCTTTTAATTATTTTTGTTTTAAGTTTTAGACAATTAATAATGGGTGTAAGTGAAATCCACGTATGTAATTATTCAGTAAAGAAGCTACTATATGTATCTGTAGATGAGTCCTGATAATGTTGTGTAAAAGGATGACTCATTTTTGCATGACATACAGGTTGGTAAAGTTTAGTTAATTATTCTTAAACTAGCTGGAGTACCCGTTCTCTGCAGTAAGTAATATGAATTCGTAATTAGTGAAAGGTTATCTCAGGTCATGAAAGTTGCTTCCCTTATATAATTGTAAAAATTCCCATAAAAATTGCAAAAACGCAAAACTTAAAACTGCAAAGTTTCGTACATTTCCGCATGGACCCAACAAACATCCTTACCAAATAGTTACATGGACAGACAGTACTGTTGTATTTATATAGATAACGTACACAGCCCGGCATGGCCAGGTGATTAGCGGTTCGACTCGCAGTCTGAGGGTCGCAGGTTCGAATCATTTTCGCACCAAACATGCTCACTTTTTTAGTGATGGGGGCGTTATAATGTAACAGTCAATTTCACTATTCGTTGGTAAAGAGAAAACCAAAAATTGGCGGTGAATGTTGTTGACTAGCTGCTGTTACTTCGGTCTACAGCTTCCAGATTAGAGACGACTAGCGCAGCTAGTCCTTGAAGAGCTTTGAGCGAAAATTTAATAAAACAATTTTGATGTCTTTAGGTCCAAGTCCCTAGTCTCTTATTGCCAACAAATTTCTCACTCTTTTTTACTGAAGGCGTTGTTGTATATTTTTTCTCGTAGCTTGATGGGGTGGAATATTGCTACTAACTGTTTCAACTCGTGCCACACTGCACGAATTACAATTTCCGTACAAGTGGTTTGTCATCGTGGCAATAACACTGGTATACCGAAATGCATAAAATGCTTTAAATTTTAACGAAGAGGATATTGAGATTGTTCCTACGTTCTTGTTGCTACATATTAAATTTATGAAAATATTTTTGTTTGTATTATACGCAGTTATTTTTCCATAAATATATCATTTATACTCACTCCCTTCTCAATGGTTCAGTGGTAAGCTTCTTTGTTTTCAGAAGTAAAAAAAACCGGATCAGATTATCTGCTTTGACCATCGCAGGAAATCAAACTCTGGATTTTAGCGTTATAAGTTCGTAAGCTTACTGCTGTCCCATAAGAGGAAGTATTCTAAGTATGCTAAAAAGATAGTTTAGTTTCATACTCGCAATGGACACTGTACAGAGAGCTCTTTGTGTAACTTTGTGCTCATAAAACAATTTATGTTGTAATATTAAACTTAAAAATTCCATACAAAGTGTGGATGATAAAGATATGAATATTTGCTTCTGGGCATTATAGAATTGACGTAAAGGATAAAGCTGGTATTTAACCAGTAATAATAATTCTGCAAAAGCTGTTATAGAATGACCATATATCTTTCACTCAAAAAAACAAATTGCTAATGAAAATACTGAAAGTATTTTTAATTTTGAAATCTGTATTAGAATAAATTTTCACGTTTTCCTTTTTTGGTAGGAATAACGGTCAAATTATTTGTTGTGTATAAACTCTGCGAAATGTATTTGTTTTTAAGAAATATGTTAACACTCCTACGAAAAGACGTTTCTAGTCCTGATTTCTCCAAGCCCGTTCCCCTGGCTGTGGTTTCGCTAGATAGTAGATAGGGACAATGGGAATCTCGTTAATCCATTCATTAATGGATTTAAATGGCAATTTCATTTAAATACAAAATTATTAGCCTAATATTAATAACCTTTCAAGTTGCTCTGGGGCCTATTAGACCCCACTTTTCGTAGGAGTGTTAATAAAAATTGTTAGAAAATTAACTCTAAGCTGTTCAATACACAGCTCAGATACGATTGTCCGGAAATAGCCGAGTTCAACGTGCTTCACTGATGAAGTAGTTATTCCTGGTATTTAGCTACTACACCTCCATTTTGAAGGTTGAAAGTTGTTTGTAGAGTAGGCTAGTCCTAGTAGGTCGCCCTCGCGGTAGTCCAATGTTGGGGCTGTCAGCAACATATTGTTTTTGTTTTGTTTTTTTCCATAATTAAATTCAGAAAATGAATAGGCTTTTTTAAATTTTATTTTTATGTTCAAGAAATGTAGGATATTACAGAAGTCCGATAACATTGGTTAGCTTCTGGTGAGTCGAATATTAAGTATAATTTCAAAACTGAAAAAGTTTATCGTAGTTGTACCTATTAATGACAAATCGGCAGGAACTACGGGAAGGAATTCACTTTTATAATTAATTACATTTGTAATTTATTTGCTATTGCTGTATTAGTTTTGATTTTAACAGTTTGATGCGGACTTAATGCATAATTATGTGTAAATCTTAAGCTGACTGGTGTTAAATTATATTGATGTCTTGTAAAAATTTATAAAATTGAATAGATGTAATATTTACTATGATTTAATCATTTCCACCTCTGGCTTGTTTGCGCGCATTTAATTTAAAAAGCTAATAAATAGTTATTTTGGACGAACACTTAACATCGTGTAGGGAAAGTTTGCATATTTAATAATATAAAGGCAAAATAAAATATCAATGTTATGTATTAGTTAGTGAAACAGAAAATGGCCATATAATCAGATGTAACAGGAATGGTATTTTTAAACAGTGCTGTATGTTTCATTCAGTGTAAACTATTTTAATTTTTATTCTGTACTTTGTGAAAGTTAGCATAAAAACATAAAATTTGTTCGAAAATACGTATATTGTTACTGACTGACAAGAAAGAAACCAATTCATCTTGGAAAGTGACATGGTAAAATAATTGATTTATGAGGAAAAGGTGTTTTTGTTTTTTTTCCTTTTCACTGACTTTTGAAAATTGGTTTTATTTTGATATTTCAGCTTTTGACATTTCTACTGATTGTAGATCGAATTAAAATACAAAGGATGCATTAAGAAATATTTTTTTTCTTTGGTCATGGTGGTATCGCTCCCAAACAAGAGGCCTTTGAGAAAGTGATCATCACTTTTGGGACAGTATTCTTTGCAAGAAGGATCTAAATAAAGAATTAAATGTAGATTGAAGTATACTTGAATATAACTAGAAGTTAGTTGTTTTGAGTTTGAAATAAACTAACCAAAGCAAAAAATATTATACAGTTGTGTATAATATCAAAATGTTGCCCTATTACTGCTTTCAGTTTTGTTATACTTAAGTTGAAAGTATAAAATTTTGTAATAATTTTGTTGTCTTTTGAGAGTGTTTATATTGTTTCTTGAGATTGTAACAGGTAGTGTCTGTGTTTTGTGTTAGCCTGATATTTGAAGTTATGTTACAGGACAAAAGCTTATTAACTTGCAGCTTGAGCTGTAAGTTTAATAAGAAAACAGTGTTCTCTGTTTTACACTTAAAATCAATATTTTCAAACCTTTCTAAGAAGATTTACTTGTTCTGGTGTGCTATATTTAGTGCTTGTTTTTTAAGCTATATAATGTATTAGTATGAAAACTGGTTAACTTAATATCCTAGGTGATTTCATGAGTTTCAGGCTTCCCTGTGTAACATTGTAAAATTGTTTGCTGTAGGCTAGCTTTTTTTCTTTTTGAGAGGATTCCATGTGTATCATTATAAATTGTGAAATTCTGCTCTCCTGATTTCCCATCATTGTTTATTATATGTCACTTTTGCTATATATTTACAGTTTTCCAAATGTTAATTAGCTTGTTAAGCTATATTTATTACAATAAAGCTGTAAAATTTACTTCTAGAGCCAACATACCCCTCATGTCTATGTTATATGAACATCTTCGCATGGTTCTAATACAAGTTTACAGCAAAATTTTGGGAGTAACTTGCCAACTGTAATTTATCAGGATGATATTTCATGGATGCCATTTGCTGTATTAGGTTGTCCAGACTACCAATATATTTTTTGTTATTCTAATGTATTTGAGATTTAAAAGAAAAAGGACAGATTTGCTAAAGAATATAACACATAATTCATCTGTGTGAGTGAGTAAAAAATATTACACCTTCTTAGTGAACCAGATGGCATTTTGCTTACTGGTAGTTTGAATTATTTGTCTTTATGGAATGAGAACCCATCGGTGAGATTGGGATGACTTCTCTATTTGGCTGACTTTGATGGGATAAATGGCCTTTTGTAATCTAATTTTTGTTGAGTTTTGGTCAGCACTGGTGTGATTACACATTTTCATGATTTTGTTTTTATCAACAAATGTATTATATCTCGATTCAGTAAACATTTCAGTTTTAATGGATTATTGTAATATTTTTTTGATGAGTAGAACAATGTATTAGATTGTTTATGAATATTTAAAGACTTCACACTTTTGAATTTGCCCCATGTTGCCTCAGTATCAAGTCTGTAGATTGATGACAATAAAAATTGAGTTTTGATAGTATTATTTATCAAACTTGTATTCTACTCTCATTTGTGTGTTCATGAACAAAAACTAATCTATTAGATTCTATTTTTAAGAACTATACAATTTTTCAGTTTTATTATACAGTCAGTAAATTGTCACTAATCTTTATGCTAGAATTAGAGAATTATTAAATAAGTTTATTTTCTTGTAGGATCAGCTGCTGTGATGTTTTTGAATTTCTGTAACCTAACATGAGCCTTGTGTCTAATGTAACCAACAAAAATGGTAGTGCTACCACTGAAAATGTACCAGAGTTGTATGTGTAAGTTGTGTGTAGTTTTATTTTCAATTCAATTTTCCAATTGTTTATTGTAAAATTATATATGTATTAGTGTATAAGTTCAAAATTTGTGTATACAGTTTGTAATAATTGTATATACAAAAAGATTAACCATTATTATTATTATGAAAATAACAGTGTGGTGTTTTAAGGACATAATCTTTGAAATAGATTTCATGATGACAAGAAACCCACTTGAAGTAAAAATGTATTCTCAGGATGGCTGGTGTAGATATTAAAACTTTTCCTTAACCTGAAGATAACCTAATAAAGCTGAAATGTTGTTCTTTACTTGATTTTTTAAATTAGTTTTAATACCCATGCCAACTGTCCTGAGAATCTATGAGTATAGATTTGTGTGTGGGGAAACTTTGTTTTTAACCATAGCCTGATGTGTTTCAAAGAGATCATGTTAATCCTAAATCATATTTTATGAAATTCTAGTCTTTGTAGTTACCAATTGAGAGATCAGTCTAGATTTTATTCTTTGTTTTAAAATTTAGTTCACATTTGAAATAAGTCATAATATTTGTAAACTTTATTTGTTTTGAGTTTGTGTATAAATTTGTGAAGATAACAAAAATAAAGGTTTTATTTTCTATTTAATTTGTGTTCCCAGTCCTTCTCTTGCATTTGAAGTCCAATCATTTTGAGTCCTAGCTTTATTGTTTTAGGAAGTTTAAAACCTGATTTATATCTTAGCCATCTTTTAAACACTTATGTTTTTCACACTGTCAACACAGTGTGCTAAATAATTAATGATTCAGTAACAAGTAATTTAATTTTTCAACACAGTTTAGTATTTTTACAGTAACAAGTACTCACATCTTGTGTGATATTTGTTTCATTGATGGTTTGTGTGGCATCACTAAACTTGTAAGTCCATTTAATATGGACAGTTAGTTAAAGTACAAATGCTGTGTGTAACATTAAATGTTGCTTCTGTGTAGTAAAAATTGAACTGACTGTCAAGCCCTTGGAACTTCTCATCCAGCTGGTCTATTTAAACACCAGCTTTGGTCATCAAGTTCATTTGGTCAGTTCCTCAAAAGTTGTAACATGAAAATGCTAGACAGACAACAGTATATAAACATTTGTTTGTTTTCTTGTTTTTTGTGATTTAGAAATTACTACATCAGAACCTATACATTAATAAGTTAAATTTGTACATTAAACAAACTAGAAATGCTAATAAATCTATAATAAAGTGTAATGACTCACTCTTGTTTCCACTCTTGCTGATTTTGATGCTTTATAGTGTTCTTAAGGCTGTAAAATGTAACTTTTCTTTTTATGGGTTGGGCACATGTTGGTATAATATCTATAACACTGTTTATTGTAAAAAGTATGTTTGTTATTACAAAGCACTTTCATATAACTTCATGGAATAAGATAAACAGGTTCAGTTTCCTTCTAAATGTACAGGAACAAGTGCCTTAATGACAGAAGTTGCCAATCTCAGGAGAGCATATGTTTTGAAGAGTTAGCAGAACTCATCTCTGCTAGTTTAGCTGACATGAGTTCCTTGTCTGTGAAGCCAGAAAAGTGTGCCATAATTCAGGAAACTGTCAGCCAGATCCACAGAATCCAACAACAACAAGGTAAGGGGCTTATAACTCTAGAAAAGTTGGGTAATCAGTGATATTTTCAGTAACTTCTAATTTTGCAGTTATTCTAGTCACAAGATAACACTGTTTGTGTGCTGCTACTTGAAATCAAGAATATTTTGCTAGTGATTATTAAGTTTATCTTAGTAAGGAATAATATAACACAAACAATGAATTGTTCAATTTTAAAATGTTATAGTTGTATTATTTTGTAGACAGTGTATTCTATCTTTCATTCAGTAATATGATTGAATGATGTTGTTTTTCAAAATAATCCTGTGGTCTTACTTGCATCATCTGGCCATTCTTATAATGATCCCCACAGATAATTGTAGAACACTCCATTTATTTGCAAAAGAGACAGACCATTTTATTGTTGACCCCTATAAATGCAGTGATGTGGGATATTCAGTCTTTGTCAGTCCCTGATTTGTGAAAGAACACGTGGTTATGTGGTTTTTTTTTATAATAGTAAATGTCATTTGCTTTCTATATCGCAAAGGAAAACATGCTTGGATAGTCATATAATCTGGATGGATGAGAAATATGCTCCACTTAATTAATATTTTAGACAGTATGTAGGATTTAAGTTCCCACCTGTAACTTGTAAGGATATTACAAAGATTATATGACATCCTATAGCTAGTTTGAAAACTGCTGATATCAAATAAAAATAGGAATTCATGGCTAGTGCTTCCAGCAAAAAGTATAGTTAGTGAATGACTGAATGTGTGTGAGGTGGCATCATGAGTCGCTTTTTACCTTCTGTACCAAAGGTGGAAGTAAAAATATTGATAAGATTGTATGAGACTCTTGAACTTCTTTGTATTCCAACAGTAAAAAGTTTGGGAGGTGATGTAATGGTGTGGGGAATGTTTTATCCACAGGATGAGTCTTTAAATTCCTTTAAGGCAACAAATAACATCCAGATAGTAGACTTAAACTGTATCTGATTATGTTGACCCCCATCCATCAGAAACAGTTTGAGCCTACTATCTGGATGTTATTTGTTGCTTTAAAGGAATTTAAAGACATCCTGTAGATAAAACATTCCCCACACCATTACATTACCTCCAAAACAAATAACATCCAGATAGTAGGCTTAAACTGTTACTGATTTTGTTGACTCTATCCTTCAGAATTCCCACCTTGATGCACGTGGGCTTCTTACTTGGCAATAATAGAACAATCCGTTGTCTTAATACTTTTTGATATTAGTTTGAAAGGCATGACAAGGACTCTGTCAACTTTCTTGGCCAGTGAAAAAATTGCTTCTTAGATTAAACATGAGAAGTTAATGATAACATTTACAGAAATTGTTACTGTAATTATCTGCCAACTACAGACATCATGTTCATGATGAATAAGTTTCAGTCCAGCAATTCCCTCCTGGTATCTTTCAGAGGTTTTTTATAAGTAAGTCCATTGTTTAACTATTGAGGTCTAACCCAACATTAGGTGGAAGTCTTAATGAAGTTGCCTATAAGCATACGGTTAATTTGTAATGTTTTCCTTGTTCATTTCAGCTGCTGGTGAGAGAGATGAACTTCAAGAAAGTGAGGTGTCATCAAGTAATTCTAGTATACTGAATAGTGAAGTTCTCGGCCCTCTCTTATTGGAGGTGAGTGATGGACGTTTTTTCATTATTATTTTTCTTATTCAGAGCTAGTATTCCTGGCTTTGGGCACCTTTTGGTTTTCTTCTGTTGTGCTTTTACTTGTGTTGGATGGTTTTGTTACATGGTTTAATACTTAAATGTTCTCATAGACCTCTTTGAAAGTTGGTTAATGTATCTTTCTTGATGCTTTTTTTTCAAACACAATATCATAATCTTTATATTTTTTCATAGAGACGACTGATGTAATTAGTACTTTTTTGTTGGTAGAAATTTAAGATCTTAAAATGATACTTGTTTGTTTCTGCTTTGTGGTGAAAGTGTTTTGCTTTTAATTTGTTGTGAGGAAACTATTCTTCTGCACGTGCTGAAAATATTTGGGAATTTTTACACTACAGGGGAAAAAATAACAGAATTAATTAGCATTGCTAATCAAAGCTTTTAATTAATAACAAAATCATATTGTTTCACAGAACTACAGCCTTCAAGACTAGAACTTCAAGATGCTTGTTACTACCCTTAATTTTATGTTAGATAAGCATAGATCTGCTGATAACTTTGCAGTTTGTGCTTTTATTGCAACAGTACCTATTTAAATACAGGATTTCTAGAATAATAAATTCTAATTAGAGCTATTGAAATCCTTAAGTCCACTTATCTTAGAACTAACATTAATTCTTTAGTGTTAAGCCTTTATTAAGTACAACTTATAGTCGGTTAAGAGATAAAGTTACACTTGTTTGTGTACATATTTTGTTTTAGTTGAGTGAGGGCTAAATTTTAGTACACTTAATGCTATCAAAATGTTAACTTATGTTATTCTGTAACCGATTTTAGATCTTTTTAAAAACTTTTGATAAACTTTTGATATGTTCTGTGACAAAATGTTTATTAAAGTGTATTTACATTCACCTTTTGTTTACATCCATTGAAATGAAGTGTACATGCTTGTACATTTAGATAAGGTGTGCATGCAGTTTCAGGACAAACAAAACTGAGTATTATTATTATAGATATTTTTTATGTTTTCATGAGTGGAATTAAGTATTAAATGATTGTTGTTCACATTAATATGTAAAGTTTGGTTGATTTCCTTTAACATTTCAGACCTTTTCGTTATCAGATTTCAGTCAGTTGTAAGTGTTAAGTGGTTATAAAAAAATCAGTTGCATTTACGTAATATTGTTTTGATGAATGAAATTTATTTGGTCATGATATTTATAATGAAATGATTTATTTTGGCGTTATATCACTGTAGTTTATTTCCTGTTATTAAAACTGGATAAGTGGAGTTTTGTAATCAGTTAATTCTTGACCTCATTAATTAATTACATCAGCTACTTAGTTATTCTTACATGTGTATTGTATGGTTGAAATAATCATACTTAATAATAATAAGTTCCAGTTGACTGATTAGTTTACAATATTTGTGTTTGTGAGTGTATGTAGGTTTAATTGAGCTACTGTATGTGTACTTGGATACCAAGCTAGTGTCTAGAATCTTATATCAGGTTCTTGAGAAGTTTTGTATTTGTTTGTTTGTTTGAGATTTCCCCAGTTATAGAAAACTTTCATTTGTGGCATTGGGTTTATTAGTCTTTAATAATTTGTTAGGTAGACAATAGAAAAGTAACATAATGAAACTTAAGACACTGAATTGTACAAGTAACTTTTTGGGCTTTTATTTTGAGTCCTCATATAAGGACTAATATTTTTTATTAGCTTTTCTATTTATCTTCCTATGTTTTGAATACTGGCACATCCTGTATGTTCTGTTTTGAATGTGTTTAGGTAAAATTTTGTTTCCATATTTTGTTTTATGAATTATCTTTGTTACAGAAAGTTTTTCTGTCATTCTTTTAGGCTCTAGATGGTTTTCTTCTTCTTGTCAACACTGACGGAAAAATAGAAGTGGTATCGGAAAACATCAGTTATTTCTTGAAATTTACAAAGGTAAATTATATTATCTGGAGTGAAAAAAAACTGTTAAATCAGATATAGAAAACCTGCCCACATTATTTGGAAGGGAAAAACTTAAATCAGAGGTAGAAAGCCTACTCGTATTGTCGGGAGGAGAAAAACTTAAATCGGAGGTGGAAAACCTGTCCATATTGTTGGGAGGGGGAAAAACTTAAATCTGTTTTTTCAAGAGTGGTTCTAAAGTTTTGGGAGTCTTTAGCCGGCGTATAATGAGTTTAATGTTTATAAGCTATGAAATTTATGTATATTCATGACTGATTTCATATCTGACGATAGTTACTAATAGTAATATTAAATTAGAACATAGCAGTTGGAAATTTTAAGTTTTTTAAATGTTTTGTAGAAAGTTTTACACTTAAAAGCATTTTCAGGTATTGGAAGATTAACTGGTGTTTGGAGTGAAGTCTTGATTTTTTATTTTTAGGATGACCTTGTGGGGAAAAGTATCTACAACATAATACACGTGGGAGATCACGCTCGTTTCAGCAGTAGCTTGTTGCCAATGTCAATAGGTAAATCCATTTACTGGTTGATTTTGACATCCAAGTAGCAATGGATGGTAACAGTTATCGTTGCTTTATAAATAGTATTGGTCAGCTAGTTACTGTAGGGTGTTGCTACTAGTTTGTTGGATGTTATTTTGCTTTTGTTATAAAAGTTTTGTATTATTAGTTTAGGACTAACCTAAGCCTAAACTGCATGAACCTCATGAGATCTGATTAGGATTATGGCTAAAAATACTATTAATAGTTAAGGTATCGAACTGATGGAAGAACATATTTTAAGTGTTATAACTAGGAACATAAAAATGTTATACTTAATTAGCTGTACCAGGTTGATTTTTAGTTCTGCTCAGAGAATGTAGGTTACTCTGTCTCGTAAATCTGTTTAATCCTGCCTAAAAGAATTTCAGGTGTCATGACTGTTGTAAATTTCTTCTTGTTTAAGCATATTGTGATAAAAGGGATTCCTGATTTTGTTTATTTTTCACAGTGAAATTGGAATTTGGTTATAAAAATAGGTTCCACTTTATTTCCCTGGGTTTAAAAATTTAGGTCAGAATTTGTTATTTTTATAAATTAGATCCTCCCAAATGAAGAATTTCAACAGTCTCTTAAACTCCACAATTTTTTTTTAAGAGAAAAAAATGCATAGATAATGGAGAATATGTGTAGGATCATGACAGTATAGAAATGGAATATTAGTTCCAAGTATTAGTATTTCTCTGAAAGTGTTTTGTATGCCACAGTGGATTAGGGTGAAAATTATTTCATAAAATAGGCAGTGGTATTCAAAAAGACACTTTACAATGTTTTTTTTTTCTTTTTGCTTCTCATTTCCATAGGTAACGGATTTGGCTGGACTCCAGAATCTGGCACAAGTAAAGGCCGTACATTTAATTGTCGTTTTCTTATAAAACCTCGTGAGGATACTGAAGAAAGTATGGAAGAAAAACAGACCCAAGTATCCCAGTATGAGAGCATGCAGATCTCCACAGTTCTTTTACCTCATCCTGCTAAATGTTCAGACAGTTCCGAAGCTGCTACTTCTGGTAATTATTAAATGGTCCGGTGTTCTTGTAGTCTGTATAACCACTTTTTTATATTTAAAGAACATTATCCATTTTTTTTAAATGTAGGTCTTTAATGTTACAGATATCTGCAAAACAAATGGAAATTTCTTTTTTAAGAATTTGAAGATCTCTGAGAGATATTAAATTTTTGAAATTGAAGTTTCTGTTCCATATAGAAAAGAATTGCAGTTTTAAGATGTATTAATCTATATTTTACATTAGATGTTCAAAATCTGTTGTTTTGTGTTGCCCGTCGAATCCCTCCAAATGAACAAAACCAAAGTCCAGTTGGTATTGAACAGTTCACAACAAGGTTGGACGTTAGAGGGAAGATTTTGGCCATTGACACGAGGTATGTGTATTTCATTTAAACAATAGCTGTTTTGTTGTTGTTTTTATTTTGCATTTGGAGTTTTTGGATTATGCTGCTCATATCTAATGTTTATTACAACAGACCAATTTAAACTGAAATGTCTGTCGCTGCTACTAAATAAATTTTATAAAGAAGTAACATTACAACATTTATTTTTCTACAGCTGTTCTTTCTTTAGTTTTAAGTGCAATTTCCTAATGGGTTGGTTATCCAACCACATAGGTTTTACTTGTAAGGTTATAGAATAATATCCTCTCTTCCCATGAAGATAGCAGTGAATGTTCTAAACCTAAACAACTCTGGTTAACAAAGGTAGAAGTGAACATGACATGGTTTAGTAATTACAATAAAACTTGTAATTGAGCAAAGTTATGTGTATTGACATGCATGGTGGTAAAAATAGCAATGGGTTATTCATGCATCATCTGGATGCAACTTATTACATATGCTGTAGACACATTTTTAACCTGTTAAATGCAAACAGATTTGCTGCACAACATGGTGTTGAAAAGTTCCACCACGTAATGTGTAGAAATATTTGTCTTTAGCGGTGTTTCATCAACATACAGCCAGTATCTGAACAAGGATCTTGTTGAAAGAATTATCCAGGAACTGTGTCATCCCACAGATTTACAGAAGTTGAACCAGCATCTTAAAGAAAGTAAGTTGATACTTTATTTTATGTGGATGAAGATGTGTGTTGGCAAGATTATCAAATGGTCTAATTGCCAAATGGTTCCCCATTTTATAAAACATCTAATTTATATTGTGTAAACACAGGTCTTTTTTTATAAACTCGTGTATCATATTTTTAATACTTGATTGATTTGTACTTACTTCCTCATTTTGGAATTAAATTAATAGCTGAATTTTGTGGATAACCAGAACATTTCTGTTTCTTTATGAAAAGTTTATTTTTATACTATTAGTCCAAATATTTTAATAAGTGATTCAGGACTTTCTAAGTTCAGAAGGATTTGGGTTTGATTTGTTTGTATTTAATATTTAGCCCTACAGGTGGGCAGTAACACCAGTGGAATATACAGATTAAAGGTTGCCCATGAAAAGTATATCCATGTCCAAACCAAAAGCAAGAGAGTTGCCTACAATCCTGCCACAAGCGAACAGGAGTTTATTATGGCATCACATTCAATTATCAGGTTAGTTCCTCATTATAAGGTAGATATTCCTCTGAGCAACTGTGTAAAAGGTACAGGAAGATTTATGGATCTATGAAAAGGAAAAAGAGAGAAAAAGATTGAAAAAAAAAAAAAGAGAAGAATGGAAAGCAAATAAAAGGGAAAATTGGGGGGGGGGGAGTAACCTACATTATTAACTACTGGATTTTGTTGCTGAAATGTTGCAGACTGACACTAAAAAACTAAAAAAATTGGATGGAATTTTAAGAGATTTGAGAGCTAGAAGCCTAGTATGGTTGAGTTCTGGATGGCTAAAGTTTCTTTGATTTGTACATCTTTCTCTTTGTTGTAACTAAATGCCATTCATTCAAAGTTCTTCACATCTACCGGCCTGTTGCATGCTTGGTATAGATATAAAATATATAAGGTCAGTTTGATAAATATTTTATAGGCTTTTCTCTGTAATAAAATACAATAGTTTTATGAAATCTCGGCTTAAATCACAGTTTACAGGAATGGATCTCTATTCTTTTCTTTGGTCTCGCATCTTTCTCCTTGGCAGTTGTCCTCTATTTGTGTTCTTCCTCCTTCCTCAATTAGACTTGGCTTCACTTTATTGTCTTCTCACCCAATTTGATACCTTTTTTATTGGCATTTCATCTTCATCATCTATTGGAAGTACTTCAATTTGGCATCTGGACTACCCAGGATACATTCATCTCTCACTATTTGCATCAGGTTGTGGTTTTCTTCCTCTTCAGGTTATCATAGTTCATCTGTGACCATTCTAGAATGTTAGAATTTAGTGAGATCTTGACTGGGTAAGTATTTTTTTCTTATTTTACCTGCTCTATGGTAAACAATTCTTGACCAGGTATTCTTTAACTGTTTATATCTGCACTGTCAAGATATCTTTACTGCTTGTTATAATTCCATAGTCAATCAACACACACTAGAAATTGAGGTTCTTCCATAAGATTGCTTGTAGGTTTATTCTAGAGATAGAATTAACTCTTAACTTTGCCTGTCCCAGACTGTGCCCACTTATGGACTACATGGGTAAAACAGAAGGGAATAACTGTCCATCTCTGCCATGCCTTGTATTGAACAACTTGGTAGGTATTGACTGTTTTTAAAAATAAGATTTCGTGGTTATCCATTGCACTGTCTCAAACAGGTGTTGTTGACCCTTTGGACTCTTCATTGCATTTTACACTTTTGACTTACTATTGCAGTGGCCATAATCAGTGGCTGTTCATTTCAAATTAAGTATTTAGAAGACTTGTTGGAATCCAGAAGACTATTTTCATATGAAAGATCAAAGGTGTTAGGAGAGTTATGTGCATTTAAACTTCACTACATTTGTTTTAATCAAGTTGGATGATAATATCAAGTAAGTTACTTTTTTAAAATCAGGTACAGTAACATACCTTGTAATTTTTCTTTTTTCATCCATTTAGTGGGGATAATGATTTGCTGGATGCTGGTCAACAAAATGGTGGTCTTTCCTCATCTAATAGTGTAAGGGTTGGTGGTCATACCTCTGCTGCCATCACAACCACGCCAGTTAATGGGCCTTCTTCCAATGTACTTTATTCTAGCCTTACCTCGCTGCCTTCTGCCTCACATGATTTCAACTTGGATGATTTTGGCCTTGACCTTTTCCCCTCATCTAGTTGGGAACTGACAACAGAAAACAGCAGAGAAGATCTAACCAGTGGTAATTCTCTTCCTAATCCTTCACCAGCGACTAGTGCCAGTAGTAGCGGAAGTAATGTTAGGGGGACTTTAGTAGGTGAAGTCCAGCTGACACACAGTGCCTTCCCAAATGAAATATCGCCAATAGTGCAGTCCCCTCCTTCTCAGTTGACTTCTCCTTGTAATGTCAGTCAAGTTACTTCACATAATATCTATTCATTTAGTCCACCTTTAAATGGAAGAGTGACCCCTGCATCTTTAGGGTCAAAGCAAGTGGAAGATAAAAAGTTTGTTGTTTCAGATGTTAACTGTGGTAAAAGAAATATGCCATTTTTAAGTTATTCAAATCACCAGCCTACAGCTAGAACCAATCCAAAACTTAGAAACTTACTGACACAGGGTACTGAAAGGATGGGCTCTCCAACTGGGGTAACTTCTTTTTCAAAACTGTTCAGGGACAGGGGTGATTTCCAAAAGATCCATCCTACGGGTTTAGAAAATGGTTTAATAAAGAGAGGAGTAACAGATGAGGATAACTCCAGTAGTTCATCAAAAAATGTAATACTACGAGAACTTTTGAACCAAGATGAAGATGCTATGTCTGAACCTCCGAATAAATCATGTTTCCCTAGCAGTGATTCTAAAAGTGGGATGAGTTTCAAAGCTGACCCAAGTATAGAATCATCTAAAAGACGTGTAAACAACAACAACATGCTAAGAAAGGTGAGCTTTTACATAATTTATAATCATTCATTAACATGTTTACCATCAGTTTTCCTGTTTTTGACACTTTTGGTAAAAGTTTTTTATACAAGTCATACCTCAAAAATTCTAAACATTTAAAAAATTGAAATAACCAATGGTTAAAGGTGGAGATTTTTTTTTTTAGATTATATTTAATTTATTGGTAAAGTAAGTAGATATCCAGTAAGGTTTCATGATATTAAACTTTACCACCAAGAAAGAACTAGTAACGTAAAATTAAACCTTTGTTTTTCCATATTGTTAAAGTAAATTTAAAATCATGGATGTACCATAAGAAAAGAAAATTAATTTATTACCAATTAATTAATTATTGCATATTACTCCTGTATGTATTTCCTTGGAGATGTATTGTGCAGCCACTAATAGTCACTTGTTTTCTGTAATATAAGTTCTCCTGTAATGTGTAGTGAGGTCTGTACAGGAGAAGGAATGTTGTCTATACTTCTAAATTTGCTATATGTCTGTACGTAAGATATGGAAAAGTTTTTTAGTATACAAGTTTGTTGTACGCAAAGAAGTCTGATTTATTATTATAAAAGTGAGGAAGTTGGTTTGACTCTGACAAATTGGAGTGAAAGCTGATATGAAGAATAAAAACACTTTTCTCCATCATACAGTTTTTTATGTGGTATTTACTTAATGTCTAGAATCTGAAATGCATACCTACAGCTTTAGTCCTGGCGAGTTATTACAATTTTGCTGCATGTCTTTTAACACTTTTGTTACTTTACCTTTTGGTACTGGCCATAATGACGTATAACCTGCAACCAGGACTGGAAAGACCAACTTCAGGTGATTGGCGGTAGTTCTTGTACTTACCTGTTAGTCTTCCTGGCGGGTTATGATCATTACCATTATGCTACAGAAAGTCCTTTACAGCTTTGTAGACTGGATATCAACATTGTTTTTATGCCATTTTCTGTTTTAATTGCTGTTTTGTTTTTAACCTTCATTTCCTTTTATGTATTAGGTTGAGGAATAATTTGTGAGCGTTTTTAAATAATTTCATTCAAGCATTACATGCAAGACTATACAATACTTCAATGCATGAACACATTACACCCAAAACATTTATTATGATACTTTATTTCATGTAATACCTAGGTATATAGTATGCATTGTTGTAAACAAAATTGCAAGAAATTAAATGCGAAAAGCAGATGGTGTCGAAAATGCTCGATTTTGTCCACTTGACATTCCATATAATGAGCTGAAAATGAAAGCAAAAATTAAAGACATATGAAAATCAAACACACCATCTATTAGAGCAAAAACTTATCTACCAAATGACATGAAATATTTTGCGAAAGCGCTTCATTTATGAATATATTTTGTTAACTTGAAAAAATGCTCACGAATTATTCCTCAACCCAATATTTTACTTCATTTATTTTACTTTTACCTTTTTTATCAGACATTTGGCTAATTATTATTACGATTTTGCTACATGTCTTTTAAAACTTTGATAATTTGACCTTTTGATAATGGCTGTTATGACACATAACCCGGAACCACGGCTGGAAAGGCCAACTTCAGGTGACTGACGGTGGTTCTCGTACTTACCTGTTAGTCTTCCTGGTGGGTTATGGTCATTAACATTATGTTAGAGAAAGTCCTTTACAACTTCTCTTACTCTGCTTTCTCTCTTAATATTGTAGACTAGGTGTCAACATTTGGTTTTTTGCTTTTTCTGTTTTTTAATGCTGTTTTGTTTTACCTTCATTTCCTTTTATGTATTTTACTACATTTAATTTATTTTTGCCTTTTTACTGGGCATTTGGCACAGATAGCCTAGCTACTTAGTGCCATAAAACACGAAATCAACCAACCAACCTACAGCTTACTATTACCCTCTGTATATTGCATCTGGTATTTGTGCTACTCTACCATGAACAATTTTTTCTCTAGGCTGTGTGGCCACACAACAACCAGTCAAGTACTGCTTGCTTCATTATTGCAACAGCTACATCTTCATTAATGGTGAAGAATCTCGACATGTTGACAACCTTAATGACCCAGACAGTCGATAGACCTAAATCCTAAATAATAAACTAGTAGCATTGCATACTAGCCTTAATGATCCAGTGCAGTCAAAGGTCTAAACATACCCCCTTCTAATAAGAAGAAAACAAAACAGCTGCTGGTAACACACATCCACATTGCCTTGATACAGGTGCAAATGAAAAACTTCCTTCCACAAGTGACTGAAAAGATTGGAGGGAACATTGACTGTGAACTATCACTAAATTGGCAATGGAGGGTCAAATGAACAGTTGATAACTAACATCAAGTACATACGAATGTTGAATAGCTCTCCATTAAAGGTTGTAGTGTGTGCACTTGGACCCCACCTATGCACCTAGAGTTAAGTATAGGCTAGACAAATTTAAGGTCTAATATCACTGTGCAATATTATATGATGTAAAACCTGTAGTTGTACTAATTAAATCTGTTGATTACTGTGCGAGTTTCCACTTATCACATATTCTCCCATCTTCAGTTAGAGAGGTACAAATCTGTTTCAAATTTCAAATCCAAATGAATATCGTAAAGTTAAAGACTTAAGCACACTTTAGACTTCTTTCAGGAACTGTTTGTGTGACTTAAATAATTATTTGTAGACTTCAAAACATAATGTTTACTGCTGTTTAAAACTTTCTAAATAAGGAGTCAAAATCCACCAAGTTTTCTTTTTTTCATAAGTAGTTAGCCAATTATAAACCAAGATAGACTGAATCCAATTAGTTAAGTCATATAACTGATGACTAATAATTTTTTATCACCACATCTGTAATTAAGGCATTTGAATATACTGACAGATTTTATTTAAAATGTTGTACAACCATTTGAAGTTGTGTGTTTTGTCAGGAGTTGTTTTATATAATTGATCACAAACATTGTATCAGTGTTTTTAATTTTTGAAGGTAGAAGTCAGTTCGTACAATTTGTATATGTCGTATTCTGATATATTTTAGTGGTCGTTTTTAAAGAAAATTCTGAATATTTCATTCGTTCAAGATGAAATGACACTTTTGTTATTACTGTTTGTATTGATACTGATTTTTAGAAAAAATAATACAGTATTCTCTCAACATGTTTAATTGTTTCAATTGATGTAGCCTAATATGATAATTTTGAAAAATGTGTATTTTGTTTCTACAAACTGGCATTGTAGAAATAACTAACTAACTAACTAGTAAAACTGATATTGTTAAAGTAACAGTAAATAACATTATAGTCATACCTTACTACTTATGGAATGCAAATATCAACTGCCATCTTCAACCATTGTCATAGAAATAAAAATATTTACAAATTGTAGCCTTGTTGTTCAAGCACATTTACTGACCAGAGAAATCCCATAAAGCCACCTCCTATTAACCCATGTAACTTCAGGGGCAAATTTAAGACATTTATTACAGTTTACTCTTTGTTAAAATATAAGCAGCAATTTTCTCACTACCACCACCAAAAATTAGTGTTTATGAAGAGCCAATATAATGAATAGAAAGAATAATGCCTACTCCAACCATTATAATGTAATGATGTAAAATATTATAATAAGAAAACGATGTGGTAAAATTAGTATGTAGTGTGTGTAAAAACTTTTATACCACCTGTTTTATTTAACCTCCTATAACAAATATATATTATTGGCTCCACGGATGCTAACAAATGTTCGGGTTTCTGTTGTTGATGTCTATAAACTTTAGTTCCTTTCAAATTTCATGGGTAGTGTTAAATAAACAAGTTTCATAAAGAATGGTTTTGAAGTCATCTGCACAGGTCTTAAGGTAGTAACAAGTAGTTTGTTTAACTCAAATTTCTAAAAGCCAGCAAGATCTCTGGGTGAATTCATTGCACCTTTTCTGTTAACATCTGTTGAAAGAAACAAATGTTCTGGTCTCTAAATCTGTGTATCTCTACATTTTAGCTTTTAAACAGTGAAATGGAAGGTGCTCAGAATAATCGGAGGTCACACGACACGTTAATTCAACAGCTGCTCAAAGCAGAATCTCCAGAAAAGGTAGGATCTTAAAGAACCGATCAGTACTTATACTAATTACCTTAAGAACAGGATAAATGCTAACCCCCTCCAAATAGAAGGATATGTATTCAGAGTGAAACACAGGATGGATATTTAGCTCTGTGTTGAAAATATTGCAGAAACAAAACTACTATATTGATATACTACCTTTTACCTTATCTTTAGCATTTATTCACTGAAACTGTACTTTCTTTTATATTAGCTTGATTTTGGAAACTATTACTACTGTATGTCCAACTTTAGGAATCTAATTTTATTGGTTTAGTTAACAGGGAGAAGTTTTATTACCAACACTATTCTAATTCTAAGCCTATGAAAAGTCTTAACAATATTTGTTTTTATTTTCATAGAATGAGAACACTGTGAGAGGAGATACAAACTCTCAATCCTCTTCTACTGACCAGCTCTTTAAGGACTTGAGCCTTAACTCCAATCAGCCTAATACATCACCCCTGCCCACCTCACTTGGTGCAATTTTTGGTTCTGTATCAAAGCGAAAATCTGATGATAATGTAGACCCACCATCAAAACGACCAGCTGTTCAACATGTAAAAGACTGTTTGATTTTACTTTGGAAGTATATTACATGAACTAACAAACTAAGGAAATTATTGCATACTTGTTTTAATATTTTTTGAATACTCTAGTGTATCACAAGATAGTAAGTAAATAACTAATCCTGTATTCAGTGTCTTACTTCGTAAACTGTGAACTTGCAAGGGGGGGAACAGATTAACCCCTTTGCTGTGGAAATACATTATCAAGTAATCAAATTTTAGTAGTCATTTGGGTGTATTCTGCAGGCTGTTGCTGAAAAAATTAAAGTGCATCATATGGTGTATTCTGCAATTGCTTGTCAGTTTTCAGAAGCACCATTTGGTGCATTTCTCATTTGCTTGTTAGTTTACAGTTGCACCATATGGCATGTTTCACAGCTAAGGGGTAAGTAAACTAAGGAAATCATATCGTTATTTCTTGAATATTAGTGACCAGTTTCACTTTATATAGTTTTACATAACTTTGTTAAAGGTCACTTAAGTTGTTTTGTTGTACTTTCAATAGCTGTTTTATTAGGCTAATCTTTAATACGCTATTGCAGATATGTTGACTTGAGGATTAAAAAAAGCCAGATGGTTAATTTCTCTACTGGAGCATGAAATGTACTGCAGGTTTTGTTTGTTATTCACAGATCTTCTGTTCCTTTCTTTACAGCCACATCTGGCTGGTCAGAATCCTATGTTGGCTTCCATGCTGGCTCAGACACCTAAAACAGAGCCATCTGTGCCCACAACAATTGCAAATTCAATCATGTCCCAGTTACCCCAGGACCGGTTGCCTAAAAATCTTGAGAAAAAGCTTATTCAGACTCCTTGTACTATCGTAACTTCTGTTTCCTCCAATAACTCGACACATCCTGCCTCTACGAGCCTCTCCCAGCTTCATCAGGATGTGATCACGGCAGATTCACGAGGACACGTCACTCTTGCCCAGCACTCTACAACCACCCTGAATATCTCACAAGGACGAGCCACTCTGTCTCCCCAGAATGGAACACAGCCTAACCACCATCAGGGTTTTCTTAATCGTATACTAACTAATACTGACAGTTCTCAGTTAACAAGAACTTTGGCAGTAGCATCTGCAAATGCTACCAATTTAAACCAGTTAGGCCAGAACACATACAGCAATCTTCAACCACGTGGTCAGCTTGCCCAACAACCTTCCAAATCTCTAACCCTTGCAGATTTACTTGGAGATGTTAGTTCTTTTGATTCTATAGTTGGTTTGACAGCTCAGAGCCAGACATCAGACCCCATGTTATCACAGATACTGGACGAGGTGTGTGTCAGTCCTCGGGTAATGCCTGTTACTGAATATCTCAATATAAAGTTCTGCTTTATAAGTGTTGATGTGTGTGTATGTGTATATAATAACTTTGAATAACAAAAAATTGAACTAAAATATCGTCCCAGTAGTAATTCATCAGTCTGTAATTATCCATGTTATAAGTAAATACATATTTACTTATTTTCTGATTGGAAATCTGTTTGTATTACTAAAAGTAATGTGTGTGTGTCTATGTGTGTTATTTTTTATTTTATTTCATAGGTTAATGAAAGGTATTATAAAATTGTATTTTCTACAATTAACTTTCTAGAAATTAAACTCTGAAATCTCTTGAACATTCTCTAGTGGGTGAATGTGGAATTAAAAAAAATCTTCCCATCCCACAGATTATACACAAAAAACAAAACTAAATTGTTGGATTTAGGTTGTGCTTTTATTTGTCAGTAACAGGATTAATCCAATGCAGTTGGCAGCTAAATATTGCCAGAGATGGTACGTGCATCACTGCACGTGTGTGGGTGTACATACTCATTCATGTTTTTTAACTTTCAATCATCAGTGTTTCACAAGACAATATGAATAATACCTCCTCTCACAAAATTTCCTAAATAGACAAAACTAATGCAATAATATTGTTTTAATAATTCACACATTTTTAATGTATATGTGTGTTCTAAGATTTGTGAATTAAATAGATACATATATCAGTATAGGTAGGCATGTTTTTGGAATCAAGTTTAATTGTTCACGTGGTGCATTTTCATAGTTCACCATACTTTCATTGCTCTCTAGAAGTACCCCGGCATGGCCAGGTGGTTTAGGCACTCAACTCGTAATTTGAGGGTCGCGGGTTTGAATCACCGTCACACCAATCATGCTTGTCCTTTCAGCCATGGGGGTGTTGTAATGTTACATCAATCCCACTATTCATTGGTAAAAGACTAGTCCAAGGGTTGGTGGTTGGTGGTGATGACTAGCTGCTTTCCCTCTAGTCTTACACTCATAAATTAGGTATGGCTATCTCATGTAGCCATCCCTAATGTAACTTTGCACGAAATTCAAAAACAAACTCTCTAGAAGTCTAGAATAAATAATGTGAGAAACTAATAAGTTGCATGTTCAAATGGCAAAGTATAATGTTAAACCTTCTTCCAGGTGTTTGATACCACAAGTTCCACTCCTGTGCATGTAAACATGTGACACGTCAGCAATGACATGCAGTTGTTAGATTATGTTTTAATATTTTCTTTTAAGGAATGTATTTGGTCAGAAATATTTATTAATATTTACAATTTTCTGTGTGTGTGAAGAAATAAAATCTTAATTGTAAATAAACTATTGCCTGTGGGAAAACTGTTTTGGAACAGTCTAGGTTAGTTTGTGTTTTTTTATTATTTATGACATATAGTTCAGTTAGTTTTGAATTCTTTGGTGATTTTGACTGCTAAATCCTTTAGCACTATGGTCCTAAGCTCAAAAACAGTGTTCCTTACCAATTTATCAA
The DNA here is from genome assembly GCF_004210375.1 of Tachypleus tridentatus. Classification (NCBI taxonomy): domain Eukaryota; kingdom Metazoa; phylum Arthropoda; class Merostomata; order Xiphosura; family Limulidae; genus Tachypleus; species Tachypleus tridentatus. The sequence goes on along the minus strand of NC_134831.1, from coordinate 165,543,600 downwards.
CTTTTTGCTATTGTTAAATTTGTAGCTTTCGTTGTAAGAATGAAAGACTGAACCTTGTTGTATAGGTTTGTAGCATGCAGCAAGAAATGGAACCTTCTGTGTTAGATGATAATATGCTACTAAAGATACTAGACGAAGTGTTCGAACAACCTGTAGGACCCTCCACTGCAGGAAGTTCGCCTTCCAACAGTCGGCCAGTTCAAGATGTGCACGAGAAACTTGCCATCAATGCTATTCAACAACAGCTAATGAGTTACGAGACCTCAAGTAGTCGTGGGCCAGCCACTTCCCATTCTGCTCAGCCTTCCTTTCACACTCAAGCTTCTAGTATGGCTCTTGGAGTTGTTCCTTCAAGCACTGTTAATTATCCTTCTGGGTCAACTCCCTCTGCTGGTTATAGAGTACGTCTCCAGGATCCTGGTGTTCTGGCTGGCATCCAGCAAAGTGTGACTCTGGGAAATTACCAAAGGCCTGTAGGTGTCCAACACCCTAATTCTGCAAACCTGACACCAGAGGTAATAAATAATAGCTGAACATATTACATATCAAAAAGCAGAAAATTATTTGGCAAAGAAAGATGTGACCAATTACCACAGAATATCTCGAATTTGACCTTTTCCAAACTTGAATGTGCCATAAAAATGCTTAACCAAATTGTTTGTAAACTTTTTTGTAAACTGTATTGTTTAATTTCTGAAAAAAATTTCAAATGTTTAGCTTGTTAAATACAGTTATGATAATAAAATAATAACTTTCGTCATAGAAAAATACTTCCTTTCATCATAGACGTTTTTTTTCTGTGTTTTCTTAGTGACCAGAATGTTCCATATCCAAACAGTTACAAGTCATTTGATGTCCACCAGTATATGAAATTACTTTTAATACTTCATTTTACTATTTAAAGTAGTCAACTTCCCACCATAAACAATATAAACAGTGTGACAGATGTTAACAATGCCCTAACTTATCAATATGGTGAAACTGTTGCCTTTGTTAGGCATGGTAGCATCATATTGCTAAAAAAGTATTTTTGGTTGAAACCAGTCAACATCTAATACTTTGCTTTTAGTAAGTTCTTGTATTTATTGTGTTGTTTGAATGTAACAGACTTAAAAAATATTCAGTAAAAAATAGATTTACAAGATCTGAATAGTTTGCTCTCATGGGCTTTAAGTTGCTTATTAACCCTAGATATCATTAACCAATGTCTTTTCGTAGAATATTCTATTACCTAAAGTTGGTTTGCGACATCCACCAGTAAGGAAAGGATCATCTGCCGTAGTTACTTTTCTAGACTGTGAAATATATCTGCTTGTTATAAATAATTTATCAGTTTATTTGAAGATATCCTGAAATATAGTTAAAGTTTCTATGATGGAAATTAATTATAAGCCAAGTTGCATGTTTGAAAATTTTGAACTACTGAATAAAATTTATTATTACTCAGTATAGAAGTAATACTATGCAAGTCTTCTATGTTGTATTTTGGATACTAGAAGATTATAAACTGTTTCTTTAATGCAGAAACAAGTTCATCACAGACTTTTAGAATGTTAACATATTCTTATTCTGTTTCTGTGTTGAATCAGGTGTATCAGAGACTTCTCGAACGTCGACAGAAGATGCTTCGGCACCAAAAACGGTTGAGAGTGCAGCACCAACAGGTTGTACAAGTTCCACAAACAGTTACAGAATCCCTGAACTCAACACCATCTCCAGTATTTACTGATAACATGAATGATCTGTTAAACAACACCGTGGTTCCTCCCAACGTCACACTCCAGGTATTAGATGCTCATCAGTGGCTTGTGTATGAAACTACAGTGACAGTGAAGGATAGAAAAGATCAAATTAATAAAATCAGAGTTTTATAATATCACTTACAAAAGGTATAATCTCTGAAGCATTTAAGTTGCTCAATTTCTCACAACTTTTGAATATTTCAGTAGCTTACTTCTCTGTAGTTGACTCCGTAATGTACTTTACAGTTACATTCCGAATGGAGTTTCTTTCTTGTAATTTGGTTTTTAATATTTTACTTCAAACACAATAAATATTTAACATTGTGCATTGAAAAGTTATGTAAGGTTTTTAAAATTTCATTTGTTGTTATCCAGTAGTAATGTAAGATTGATGTAGGGACTGTTGCCATATGGTTGTGGTAAGATTGGTTGAGTACACATTGCTATATAGCAGCAGTAATAATAATTTTCTTATTAGTGCTATATCATAGTGGCTACCATATGTGCAGTATGGTTCTGATAAGTAAAATTAGATGTACTCTATTGTATTTATTTATAAGTGAGAGTGTTCTTTGAAATCTTCTTCAACTTTCCAGCACTTCAGTGGGGTTCCAGATCAACAGATATCGCCAAGATACAATGGTACTTTAATTAGTCAGAACAATCCATCGCAACTGTCTCCAGGTCAGCAGTCTCCCTACTCCCCACTTTCTCAACAATCTTTGTCCAGTGCAAGTCCACCTGTCACCAGCAGTTATCCCCATCCAAGACTGACTTCCTACTCTCCTGCATCTCCTTTACCAGTTCCAGGAGAAGGACCTCGGTCCCCTCATGTTCAAGCAATTTCCCCGCAACCCCCATGGAACCAAGGCACAGCCACGACAGGTTCTGTCCAACAGCAGAACCCAATGTTGAATGCTCAGCTGTCACAGGTCAGGATTGGTGCTTCTTTGCTGTAATTAGTAATTAACACTTCACCACCCCTACCATATCAGGTTTTGTTATTAATAGTCTACACTTATATATTAATCAAATAAAAGTTATTTTATGATCTGTTGATATGTTTCTGCACAAAGGTATTCTTTAAATGAACGATAGATAACTGAATTAATATTGATGTGTTATATCAGTAAAACTACAGTAACAAAATAAATGTTGTTTTTTTCCAGTGTGTATATTTTTAATAATTTAGAATAAATCTTTTAGAGGTTACCATAAATAGTATTTTGAATATCAACTGGTGAGCATTGGTTGTAATACATGATAACATGCAACATGGGTAAATAAATAAAAATATGATGAGAAATGGTTTGAACTAAAATTCCAATTTCAGACAAAAGGAACATAATAGTTATTTACTTTCTATTGTCATAACTTCTTTCTATGCTATATTATTAAGCATGGTTTTTTCTCAGTATAATATGCTCATTTAATAAGTAGTTATATAGTGGTAGTAATGTAGTTTATTACCACTGCTCATTTAATAATTTCTTTCATGTGTTTTGAGTACAGAGTTCATTTGCCAGTCAAGGCAGGTTTGTTACAAAGGTACAACGACAGTTACCAGTACGATCCATGCATAGTCCAAACTCTGTCACCAGTCAGAGAAATGCACTTTTTCCTTGCCAGTCAGATGGTCAGTTTCGACCACAATCACCTGGTCACCTTTACCGACAGGCATCACAAGTACAGTCAAAACAGAGGATGCAGAGGACAGTTTCAATACCTAGTGAGTGTCTTCAGAATTTGTGTATTTTTATTAGTTTATTGTAAACTTGTAGTTTAACTCTCTCCATCCCCATGTGATCTTTTTGTAGTAATATAAAATTTTTATAGATTTGATATTACTAACTTTTGATATAGTGTGTAAATATTCATAACATTTGGCAGTACTTCAATAAACATAAGTCCTTCATATTACAAAAAAATCATTTTTAAAACTAAAAAGATTTGTTATGGAATATATTGAGTATTTGTTTTGAATAATTTGTGTGAAAAAATTCTAAATTTCTTTTGTGTAATTTCTAAAAATCTTTTTAATTCATTTCAGTTTTTTTTCATGTACAATGTTATATTTTATCTGTTGATTTCTCTATTCTATCTCAAAATGGAACTGGTCAATTTGACCAACCTCGTAACCACCAGAAAAAAATTAAATCCAGATTACCATTTTTTCTTTCTAGAAGAACTTCAAAATTGTAATGTGAAACAACTACATTTGTTTATCCTAAGCATATATCTATTTATAATTAAACATTATTGCCCTTATTAATTTATAAACTGTGTTTAACTACTGTTTGCCCCATTATAAATTGTAAATCACTTGGGGAATGCACAGTTCATGTTACACTATTGAATTACATTACTTATGAGCTACTTAGAGTTGTTCAATTGTTTGCCTGGCGAAATACTTTTATTATATTATTATTATTACTTTTATTGTTTATTTCCTAATCTAACCTAAAGAGATCTCTGTTTTTACATGTTTGATATTTTTATAATAAAAGATTAAGCATGAAAAACAAAAAATGAAGTACTTACCCAAATATTCCTTTTTACTTTCTGTTGATTGTAGATGACAGTTAACCCTAATTTTTTGTACCAGTGGTAGTACTCTATTAAATACGTTTTATTTAAATAAATAATGCACCATAGAACAATCGTAGTTTTTTTACCTGTGATAAGCGCTGTTATAAATTCATCCAGTCCAGCTGCTGTGACTGTGGGAACCAGAGTTGTATTATAATTGAATTTGACTCTTATCTACTACAATACATCAATTGATAGATGAAAACCTTTGACTTTCTGTTGATTATGGGAAAAATATAATTAAATGTACAATTAACAAGACCTAAGAGAGAAGACATGACAAGTGATAGTTAAGTAACTAAACAAAATTGAATGCTACAAAAATAATGGTTTGTCTGAGCAATAATGATTTTATGGTGAGTAATTCACATTTAATTTCATAGTTTCTTAGGGTAGGTGGAGAGATAAGATACTTAGATAAAATACTGATTTATAAAATTAAGAACTTAACCATTAAATACAATTAAAACATGGATTATTAGCTAATATCTTAAGCTGTACTAATTGGTATAGCATAAACAAAAAGTAGCTTGATAAAGTTTTGAATGTAAAACTAAAAACCTAGGTTTGTGCACAGTAAAGGTGAGAGGGTTAAAGTGATAGATCTTGTTTAAGTTTTTGTTAACTTCAACTTCCTGACTAACTTGTCTGATCTTGTATTGGTTTTGTTAACGTCCTGACTAATGTGTCTAATCTTGTGTTAGTTTATTGTAAACTTGTTGGACCAACAAGAACAAAATAAAAGTGATTGATGGTTTTCAAGCTATAGAACAAATTCTTCTGAAACTATCATACAATAAATTAGAGTGCTTGTGAGATAGCAAATTCTATTTTTTATATGATTATATTTGTGATTATTATTCATTTATTATTTCCATGTGTTTTTTATTTTATCTGTATTTTTAGTTGCATGAAAAATACTAACTTTCTACATAATCATTTTGTAGTTTGAGTAAATGTGTGTGTGTGTGATGACACCAACACCAGCTTTCCTAGTGGCAATGTACAGATACTACTAATGTAGCAGAAGACTGTGTAATTTTTTTTGTTTCTGGCTCTTTTTCATGATTCCATTATTTCTGAGTTATCAATATTGGTGTGAAGTCCTGACTAGATTTGTTCATTAGCTGTGTTAAATATTTTTAAATGTTATTGTGAATAAATTGTTTTTGTTGTTGAACCCTGATTGTAATGGCACATTCATATTAGACTGTTACACATGTATGGTATAAGTGAAGGAATGCAATCTGTTATGTTTGTCAAGATGAGAACTTTCTATAAAATGAGAAAGGATGACCACAATCCTTTCATTAATGTATCTTCCATTGGCCTGTTTCATTTGAATGTGAAAAGGTTGCTTTAGATGTTTTACCTTTTAAAATGCCCTTTTTTTTTCCTTTTCCAGGTCACGTAAACTCGCCCAGGACGCCCCATGGAGGATTTGTGGGTGGTGATCAAGTCATATCACCTCAGCCACAGATGTCATCTGTATACAACAGTCAGTCTGTTCATGGAAATAACTACGCATCTTCAGATGGAACAACAGATAACTCTCACTTTTCTTTTGACCACCAAGACCTACAGCTGTTTGACTCAAGTCTTGTTGATAGGTATCTGTTTTTCTTTGCTACTAGGTGTTTTTTGTGATTTACTATACAAAGAATCTAGTTTTAAGTCATTCAATAATTTATATGCTTTTACTTATTACTAGCTGGAGTACCCCCCTACTGGACAGAAGTTGTGTAAATTAATGAAAAGTTGCTTACCTTGTTTATAATTGTAAAAAAAAAAGACAACAACACCCATAATACCTGCAAGTTATCATACGAGGGCTGTTCAAAAAATATGCGGACAGACGTCATAAAATGAAATGTACTTTATTTAGAAGTTACAGGTCTGGAACTCCTTCAAAGTACACTCCTCCCCAACGCACACACTTATCCCAACGGTGTTTCCACTTGTTGAAACAGTCCTGGTACGCTTCTTTTGTAATGTCCTCCAGCTCCTTCGTCGCATTTTCCTTAATCTCGGGAATCGTCTCAGATCTTCTTCCTTTCAAGGGTCTTTTGAGTTTGGGGAACAAGAAAAAATCGCAAGGAGCAAGGTCAGGTGAGTAGGGGGGGATGGGGAAGAACAGTGATTGAGTGTTTGGCCAAAAACTCACGAGTTCTGAGGGCTGAATTTCGCAGCAACGTGGTGCATCTTCAATTTTTCGGTCAAAATCTCGTAACAAGATCCAACTGATATCCCACACTCTTCAGCAAGCTCCCTGACAGTCAGACGTCGATTTGCTCGCACCAGGGTGTTGAATTTGTCGACGTGTGGGTCGCCAGTTGACGTGGAAGGACGTCCAGGAACGCTCATCATCTACAATGGACTGTTGACCATCCTTAAAACGTTTATGCCACTTGAAACATGCCGTACGCTTCATAGCAACATCACCGTAAGCCGTGTTAAGCATAGTAAAAGTCTCAGTCGCAGATTTTCCAAGTTTAACACAAAATTTCACAGCAAGTCGTTACTCCTTCAGGTCATTCATTCTGAAATCCGCCAAACGGAAAAATCGCACATCACTTAAAACCTTGCAGCTAATACACAAATGAAGATATCTGCAATCAAGAAATGGCATCGTAATCAGCTGATCTGTGCGAACCTAGCGACACCAAGCGGATTCCCCTGGAACCAACTGGAGCCACGCAATTCAAACAGTCCTCGTATTTTTTGAACAGACCTTGTATATATCTGCATTAACCCAACAGATCTTCATACAAAATTTGGTAAAGTTACATCAACAGCAGGCAATAGTAAAAAAACAACTCGTAGAACCTGCAAAATACAAAACGGAAAACTTGTATGTACAACTACATGGACCAATTTTTGGTTAAGATTAATCTACATCTTGCAAAGTAGTTGTATAAACAATGACAGACAGTACTATTATATTTATATGGATAGCACACAACAAACAGTACTGTTATGTTTATGTATATTACATACAAAAGACAGGACTGTTATATTTGATGAGAATGTTTAATATTGACTCCATTGCTAGTCTAAAGGATTAAATACCACTTTTTTCATTTAAGGCAATAGAAAGTTTAATGTTAGTGTTTTGGGTCCAAAACATAGCTGTTTACCCATATTACATGCTTCACAAATGTCCAGTTTTTTTACCTATTTTCAGATTCTCTAATTTTCCTCTCTTTTTCTGGCAAAATTTCACCCTACCTCTTTTTTTTTTTTTTGTAGAACTTAACGTGATATAAAATAACTTGTTTCATGGTTTTATTATGAAGATAATCCACCTATCTCCAGTACTGAGACAGCAAACTTTTCAAATTATGAGTGTGTATGTTTGGGTGCATATCTTAATACTTTAATGGCAAAGTAGGTAATTGTATGTAAATAAACACTTGAAATGTAAAGTGTCCCTACTTTTCTTTGTTGAGGGACCTCCTAGAAAAAAGCCTAATATGTTTAGAACTGTGAGTATAATTACAGTAATGTCAAAGTTAAGCCTGGTTAGGGTACTTAAGTTAGCCCTTATTACTTAAGGCATATTACTTAATTTTTGATATCAGTAGGTCTATACAGCTTGAGTGAAGAAATAACATTTTATATTCTAGACATGTTTATTTCAGAATGTAAGATCTGATTCTTCAAGTTTGTTTATATTACTTTTGTAACTGTACAACAGAAGACAAGTTGCAGGAAACGATAACAGCAGAATGACATCGGAATATGTTAGACAAGAGTTACGAGCTATGGTAGGAGCTAAAACCCAGCAACAACAAGCACAGGTTAGAACAATTAACTCTCTGAAATGGAAGTATGGACAAAATTTTATCTTTAATTATCATCTATTGACTTGGAAATGTTTGCAAAATATGTTAAGTCATATTATTGGGGTAATAAGAAATGAAATATTTTACCTATGTTTCTGGATGTATGTGTATATATCCAGTGCTTGATTTTAATGGTCATCCAAGATGACTAAAAACTTCTTTGAATGAACAACTTCAATCCCATTGGGTGACTAACACCTTGAGACAAACGTTTACTCAAAACACCATCACAGTCCATTGTACTCTTGTCCATGTCCACACTGCACGTGTAATGTATTACTTCTGTTTCTTAACCTAAATTTCATAACTATGAACTTGAAAATTTGACTCCCCTTCACAATATCTTTATAGTTAAAAAAAAAAAAGTTCTTACTTTGTACCAGTGAATGTTGGTATAATCCACCAACAGGAGTCAAAATGTTAGTAAGAGTTCACTTTTGAGATTGAACAATACCATCCTTTAGGCTACTAAACATTCTACTGTGCAGAGAAAGCTTTATGCACATACATTTTGTATGGAGTTCAACATAGCATGAATGGCTATATGTGCTAATATAGTACAGTGTGTATGGCATAGTGTCTTGCATTACCACGCATTGTATGGTGCAGTTGTATACAGATATATGGGCAGGTGGGAATTCATAACAAAACCAAACGTCAAAAACATGTATTTGGTGAGATTAATTTCTCGTATAGATGTTTGACAATAAAACTAATGTAGCTGTCTCAACTTCTGGCTGATGAGCCTTTGGTAGGATCAAATGATCAAATTTACAAAATGAAACTCAAAACTATCATTGTTAGTGCTTATTGTTATGACCCTTTCCAATTATGCATGTATAGGTCCAAGGGTAATGTTGGTCAGTCTTGACCAAAATTAAACAAAACATATTGATAACAGTAAACAAAATGCTTTTGAAATATCTCATCATTACAAATTAGAATAACAGTAAGTAAAGTATGACTAGCTTTGTCTCTCGTCATGTCAATACTAACTGCAAGTATGAATGACAATACATATCAGTGATGTGTGCATAAAGTATGTGTAAGGGTTCCAGTTCAAGTCTGGTACTTTACAAGCAGGTCAAGCTATTCAGAATGAAAATATTGACCATGATTAGCCAAGATTGATGCTTTGTTTAAATATTTGACAGGTTGTTGACTGTTTCTTTCCTTAAGATACTATGTAACATTAACGTGGTTTGGATTTTTTCTAATGTAACAAATTTTTCCAGGAAATAAGAATCACAAATTTGTTGATTTAAAGATTCAAAACCACCAGATAAACATTAAATGTACATTTTTTGGAAATAAATAAGACATGAAAACGTCAATTATTGTAATTGGGTCTTTGTATGTCAATACTGTTGTAATTGGATTTTTTTATGTATATAAATGATACAGTCTTCAGGACAACCTCTGATATAGGTCAGGTTGTCCTAATGACATGGAAGTGTCCTTAGAATTGAACCTGAATGCATGTATGAAGGTGTGTAGTTTGATTTTTTGTTTTTGAACTCTGCAAGTTTTGTACCTGGAAGTTAGGAATGGATTAATTATCAGTTGATACAACTCTTCAGGGACAACAGCTCCATCAGTACGTTCTTGGTGGTGGTGGGTTATCGTCCACATCAGGTCACCACACCTTTAACCCTGTAGAACTGGATGAACTGGTTCTATCATTGGATCTTGAAACAGGTATCTAATGTCCCTCTTTCATCGTAAGATATGAAACTTTTTAACTTGTCAGCTGAATCAAGTTATCTATTGCTTTAGTGCATTTCCTAGAGCAAAAAATAATGTTTTAACTTCTATCAATAGGTAATCTCCATCCATTACAAAAGGAGATATATGTGAATTTTATGGTTTTGTCATTTTAACAACACAGTAAATCTCATTATTACAGCAACAGATGGATCTCCAGGTCTCTTTCCACCACCTAATAATCACAGTACCTTAACTCAAGTTCCCAGTCATAGCTCTAGGGTAAGGGTTAATTTCACCTGTTGATAATTTTTACTTGTATTTAACATTTTATTGGGAATGCTTCTGTGAGTGTATCTTGTAGATTTTCATTTAAAGATCTTCAAGGAATATAACTAATAAAGAAGATAATATTTTGAGGCTGAGTGAAACTATTGGGAATGTTGAAATAGTACCTTAAGCTATTTATCTTGTCCATTGATCCTGTAGTTGTGTTACAAACTTTTTATGTATATTTTTGTTAAGCATAGAAAATCATTGTTAGTGTGTGTGTTCTATACTTTTGATATGTAATTTTGTTAAGCATGGAAAGTTGTTATTTATCTATTAAAGTGGAATGCTCAGTTTTAAAGCGAAGCAACTTTCACTTTTCTCAGGATGAAGAGCCAAAGCCTGCTGATCAGAAGAAAAGTCTACTTCAGCAACTTCTACAACATACACCAGAACCTTGTTAGAGACAATGTCAGCTTTGGGAGGACTTGTGGCTGAAGCAGACATTGATGTTACTACAACTGTTGTAAAAGGTGTTAAAATTTTAACGTAAAACTAAAGAAACTTGGAGATAGTTAGATAAAATAAACATGTCTTAGGTGACGCACCTTAGAACCTTTTTTGTTTTATAGACTTCTGCATAAGTCCTCAAAGTATGGAGCTTGGAAGTTATTGGTTTTGTTCTTTGAGACTCTACTCAAGTGATTGTGTATATATAATTGTATACATGTGTATATCTCTGGGATGGCCAATTATGTATTAACCACAAAAAAATGCAGGTTGAAACTAGCCAGCAGTTTCCAGGACTGGTTTGTCTGTAAAGAGAGTCATCCCGTCCAGCAGGTTCCACCTTGTGTTTTTTAGAAACTTTTAGAAAGACCTCTACACCATTTCTGGTAATCCTTGCATGTTTTTTTTTAGTACAAACTTATGTTTATTAGTCAGTCATGTTTTATCTTAAGTGGTGGAGTTATTTGTTTAATTAAGGATTTGCTTGGTCGCTTTAGTAGTTTATCATCGCAAAAATCCACATGACCCCCCCCCCAAATGGTGTATTTGATGTAGTGATTAGTTTCAATATTATTTGAAAATATGGGAAAGTTAGTCTAGATTTTGTAACTTGTTATTAAAACACAAGCACAATGTTTGTTATAACAAACAATTATTTTTATATTTCAACTTGTATTTTTCTAGATCTTAAATTTTAAAACTTGTCATTGTTTTTTGAATTCTAGAAGTAATGTTTAATTTATTAAAATTAGAAAGTCACACAAGCATCAAAATGTTGAAATTAATAATTCCTAAACTGATCACTCATTAGTAAAGTACATTTTTTAAAAATAATTTGTT